>NW_021318992.1:65424-194372 GCF_001605985.2 Dendrobium catenatum | reverse complement strand
TGGCATCATCAAAATCTCAAACTCGGGTTCATGGGTTGCAACAATATTTTGTTATTAATGTTTCCCATTAAAAACTATACGATATGCTCTTCTTTGAGTTGTTGCTCACATTTTATGCTCAAATTGCACCAACGAGTGATGTATCTTATCATTGATTCTTCCCTTTTTCTTTTATCTAGAGTGAGATTAGCAATGGTGATCTTCTCTATTGCACTCACAAATCTCTTCACGAACATAGATTCTAACTTTGTAAATGTCTTTACATAATCATTTGGTAATTTAGCATACCATTCAAAAGAAGTTACTATCGAACTATTAACAAATTATCAGAAGAGTAAGGCATTATTTCCCCTATATTCCCACTGGTGGCCTTAAATTATGTCAAGTGCTATCGAGGATTGTTACTACCATTAAAAGTGTTAAACTTTGGGACTAAATACCCTTTAAGGTATGGTACTTGGTGGTATTCAGCAGGGTATGGAGGACCCTTGCCCACTAGTTTCTCCGCCTGATCAACAGCTATGATGGCCTTGATCTTCTCGGTGATAATTCCTTTTAACTATATAGCAGTCACAGTTTCATAAGTACTTGTAATGTTCTACAGAGTGGGTTGGTGGGTAACGTTATTGACTTCATTACCGCCTTCCGAAGCACCCCGTACTCTTGAGACTTGAGGTATTTGGAAGTTTGGAGGATCAGTAGGAGGATTAGGCATCACGCCAATAGCAGCAGTTTTCTACATCATTACCCCCATCTGAGTCATCATCTCAGTTATCTTCTCATTTAACAGAGAGAATTCTCTATCCTTTGCCCTCATCTATCATCTCATCTATCAACGTATTTTAGCAAGTGTGATGTCTTCTACATCAAAAGGATTATCCTCTACTTCATTCACTTCCTCTTCTTCTTAGGAATGTCCAACTCTGCTAGTGGTTGACCCCTCTCTGTGATGGTATCGATGTACTTTCCTGGGTAGTGGTTGCTAATGATCATTATCTTCATCGTCATCATAATCGGTGCCATCATCGATGTTTATATGTGTCACCATATATACAAATTCCATATCCAAGGTATTATTTATTTCATTCATTTCTTCTTCTAGATATTCTTCAATATTTTCTTCTCCTTTAAAATTTTCTTCTCCTTCTATATTTTACTCTTCTTCTATGTTTCTTCTAGTGCTCGGATCTCCGAGCAATGATACCACTGGATCTATGATTTTATTTTAGGTAAGGAGATTTCTTTGACTAGTGGACTGCAGTCGAAGTTAGTCTCCTTCTTTCGAGGGGATGGTGAGCGATGGGATCCCTTGGAGGATTCTCCAAGGTGTCGACCATCGGGAGGGGTGTCATTATGGATCCTTCTTGGGACCCATTTCTAACATTATTTGTAGAGGAGGGCGGATCTCCGGGAAGCATCACCGAATGTCATGCCCAGAGCAACTCCTCTTTCTTTTCATCCTTTCTCATTTATTCAAGGCTTTGGCCTCTAGACTTATTTTCTTTTCCACCATGACCTTTTGGCAGTGGATCCCCGAAATTATGGTTTAGGTGTCATGCACCGAAGTTTACCGCATGGAATATACTATCTTTCTCTTCTCTCCACCATAAAGGATAGGCATTCCCTCAACGGGGTTCTTTTGGCCTCGATCACCAAAGGCCGCTGTAGCTTCTTCTTTTTCAACCCTTTCTCCTTTATGATCTTTAGGACCCGATATACCCGAGCTGAGAGAGTCTCATGCTCTTTCTTCCTTGTAGGGATTGGGGCTTCAGGCTGTTGATCCCAAAAATATTGTTTTAGCTCCCCAGTAGAGCTATTTCTCTTTACCCACTTCAAGTTCGAGAACCCATTATGGGTAGGAATGGTTACTTCTGGCTCACGGGCCGAGAGGTTGGATGGGTACACTGGAAGTAGTTGTTGCTGGGCTCATAGCTCAGCGTTCTTTTTTCTCCTTTGCCTTTTGGTGAGCATTCCTCCAAATGAGGAATTCTCAACATCATTCTTCCCGAGTGCAAATAACCTGGTCGATAGGCGTGTGGTGTCTGAAGTCACCACAGAGACTCTTCTACAATTCATAATTCTCCTGGTGGTTAGGGCCTCAAGCTGTGATAGCCTCTCAAATATAGAAACACTCTTACAAGGATTTTCAATAATAGGCCATTATGTTGACAGATGCACATGACAGGTTGGAGCTTTATCAACTTTGAGTCTCTTGGCAGACCTCTCAGCATTCCCACCATTTCCAGGAATGGCGGCAGTCTTTGCAACGACTACAGGGAAGTAAACGCTTCCAAACTAGATGGTTGCCTCGGTATTTCCAATTTTAATAACAACATTTGCCATCTATATCCTATCTCCTCATCCCAGCTGGACCATCATCGAGGTATTTTGTAGATCCATCTACATAAATGAAAGGCAAGGGTTAGCAATCAAAATCTGATACATCACCCCATACTTTTAAAATATAGAGACTTGTATATAATATAAAAATAAAAATAAACAAAAATGATTAGAATAAACAAGTAATAAAAATAATTTTAAAAACTCTGCTAAATGCCATATGAATTTTCTGAATTATCATTTTAGAAAATTCAAAGTTTTGATTTGTTAAATAATCATTTTGAAAGACTCAAAATTTTGAGTACGAGGTAATATGGCTGTTACTATAATATAGAGATGACTAGCCAAAGATGGGAAGAGAAACCATTCTCCAAAAGAGTCATAAAAAATTTATGGGCTCCAAAAATTAAGCCCCAGCATTCGCCCGACTGATCACTTTTTCTTTGGCGAGGGGAGTTTTAACGAACTACGTTCCGGGGTAAATTTTGGAAGGTAGATGGGTTTGTAGATAAGATACTACCCAAAGATTTCACCCTCATTTTGTGAGGACTTTATGATCTGAGTTCTAGTTTCCTATAGGCACAAGCCCCTATAATTAATTAGCCCTCCCACTAACAAGAGAGAACATTTGATTAAGGCTAGTCGTCAATCAGATATGTATAAATAACGTGTTATCTGGAATATAGTAGTAGCATGGGTATGGAATTAAAAAATGAGAAGTTTTTTATATTTAAAAATGAAAATTTCACCATCTTGTACTTAAAGCGAATGGTGGGGGAATGAATGATAGACCCGATCAAGATCCCATGGTTCCATCATCCTGGGCCATCGTGGTCCTTGGTCTACTTAGTTAGAGTAGGTAGTCAACCCAACCTGATAGAAGAATCCTTGTCAGCAGTCATGGGTTACTTCGTCCATGGGGACCTTATAGACCTGCGGTGTATGTTTGTCTAAGGGGACAAATTTGAATCCACCTTAGATGATAGAGGGCTTTGTGCCCTATCGATTATATCCTATTGATTCATATCTCAAGGATTTGATGCCACTAAGGAACATATTAGCTCTATTCATAACTGGTATTTTGTGGTTCAATTTGGCGGCAAAATCACTCGGTTCAAATGGTCACAGGACATAACCGTTTATCCTTCAGTGTCACTTGGTGGTAAAACCGCCAGTTAGAGGATACGTACCACATCTTTATTTGCCAGAAATTATTTGAGAATATATCTTTGTGGTATTTTTGACTAGGTATTAACTTTATGTGAGCTGAAGTTATATTTGAATTTGTCCACCTCAGCAAACTGTTGCGGAGGGTGGAAGAATTTTGCTTTAAGTGATTGATGAGTAATTTCAATTTTAAATATTTTGAAATTTGAGTTTTTTGTGATTTTGGATTTTGATGAGCCTTTTGGTAGCATTTTGAATTATTTGTGAACCCCTCCAGTTGAGCACTTCATTCAACACGGCTATTATTAAGCTGTTTGGGATCATTTCAATTTGATTAAACCTTATTGAACCTATCAATTTATCAATAAGGGATCATATTTTGTAGGCTTTGTTCATTTATTAGTGAATTCATATTGTTATAGGCCTTGAAGGTCTAATATGAATGTATTAAAATAAATATACCGGCGTCACAATTATATATTTTCTTGGTGGTTCAAACCCTTTCGAATCCTATTGATCCATATAAAAGGATCGGGATCGAACTTGAATTCACTTGTCGACCTGTGCAGCATCCCTAGACATCACGTATGTACCAATAATATGCTCGCCAAATCCCATGCGGGTGTTTGGGAGCATTTTATAATTATTTGATGAACCTTGTCAATTCCTATTTACCTTCTTTGGAGGATCAGGTTCAAATTTATTGACCAGTGCAGCATCCCTAGACATCACGTGTATACCTAAGACACGCTCGTTGAGGCCCATGCAAGTTTTTTTGTAATTGTACTTACCCCTTGTGTACCTATGCATAAACAAGTTATGATGTGCATGCAAGGATACTTTGAAACATTTGTAAATGCCTTCTATCTGCTTGCATGGATGTTACGGATCCGGTGGCATGGCATAACAGCTTCTAAATTGAGTTATTTGTTGCTTTGTACAGGTAGACTATCGTGCACTACTTACCGCTTTCAGAAAGTGGATTATAGTGCACTAAGAAATCTCCTACTTTATTATAGATGCTTGCATATATTTTAGTTCCCTTGTATCCTTCTCGTAAATAGTGTATTGCACATATTATAAGTTCCCTATAATGACCTGTTGGAACTTGCACTTGTTATTATCCTTTAGCATTTTCTCATGGGTGATTTCTATCATGTATAGTGGGCCTCTTAAAAGGGTCAGTAGGTATGTTTTGCATTCGATGCATTCCTTATGCATTTTTCTACAATCTTTGGTCTTCACAGTACTTCTGCTATTGCTACATCTACATTCATCGAGAACTCGTATGTACTGTAGATCTTCTATCCCTGATGGCACGCGGATTAGTGTGCTTATTTGTATCTTGATGTTGACTATGAGGATGCTAGAATACCCTTTCTACAAGAGTTTGCAGGTGTTTGTATCTGTTGCATGTCAGTCGTTGCATTAACTAATAGTTCTCTTCATTAGGGCTTCTAATCTTCAACATATAAGTTCATTGTAAATCTCATGTTGGCTAGCTATTGTGCTCCTGTGTTACCCTTCACAAAAGACTCATGGAGGTCTTGTGTGTCCACTTACATATCTTTCTTCTATGGTAGCAAATGACATATTGAAATGAGTCTCTTACATCATGAACAAGAGATCCCACTACAAATTCAATGATTTATACTTGTAGAGAATCAACTATGTTCACTAGAAGCATCGCATCTACTATTAATTTAATCAGATATACTGAGTTATTTTTGTTTATTATGTACTGCTTATTTACAATGAAGATGAGCCCCATGTTATTAGTTTAAAATTCTAGTTCAGCCCGCTATGGTCTTACTCAAAGTCGATGTTCATCTTGTTATTTATTTGTTCAATGTCAAGTTCAAGCCAACTCCTTATGCACATTCAAGCTCCTTTCTATTCGTTCAAGTTAAAAGGTAGTTTTTAGGTTCTCATTTATTATTCCAGTCCTATTCATTTGGATCGAATGAAACTCAATTTCAAGCTCATTTTAATTTTATTTCTCTTAGGTTCAAGCTTTTATTAGTCATTCGAGTTCAGAAGTATGTTCCCTGTTGTGCAAATCAAACTCAAGTATGAGTTCTCTCAAGTCTAGTTAAAATCAAGTTCTACTTCAGTTTGAGTTCAGGTCTCTTGTGTAGTTCAAGTTCCACTTGATTAGATTCTAATTCATTTAGATTCAATTTGTTATCATTCTCTTAAAAAGTTCAAATTAAATCTTTTATGTTCATTTAAACCAATATCAAGTTCATGTTCATTCGCCTTCGGTTCAAATTCAAGTCCAAATGCGGTCTTGTATTCTCCCAAAATTTTGACAGCCTTCCGGCGTCTCCCTCGTTTAAGGGAAAACTATAGAAAATTGGGCCACCCACCATGTTAGAGAAAAGTGTGTATGGTAGGTGCCCTCGTATGAGGACATCTCAGCCGTGAAATCTTCAACCCCACCACACTAGAGAAAGGCATATATGGGTCTTCAATACTTATTGCAAGAAAAGTAGTTGTTTCCTCGCAGGTATATAACCGCATACGGGTACTTAAAATTATCCTGGCCACACTAAGAAAAGCATGTACCAGGCTTACCCGCTTTGCCATAGGTTTCACACCATGTTCCCTTCCCACCACGCTTGAGAAAAGCATGTATGGACGATTTGCCAGCTCAACACGAACGCCGAGGACAAGATTTTGGGGTTTTAAGGTTTAGGAGTTTATACCTTTGTATAGTGGCGATGATGATGAGAAAAGATGCACACAAAATTCTTATTATAATTATAACTATAATTATAATCCTAATAATAACTTGTCATGATAAATGATAATAATAACTTATTATTATTATAGTTGATAATATATTTTATTATTATTATAACTAACAATAATGACATAAGTAACCATTATTATTGTACTTATAATTAATAATAAACTTAAGTATCAATAATAATAAAATAATAATAATAATCAATAATAAAACATAATTAATTAAATTTATTCCTAATAACCTAAGGAAGTCGGGCAAGAACGAACGGGAAGGAGTCGGCTTAACAGGCATAGTGGAGTTTGATTGAGATAGGGATCGGATATGGCTATAACTAGGAGCTCGATCGGTTGCAAGCAGGGGGGCGACGGAGAGCATGTGAAAGGCTTTGTTTGGGTCAGTCGACTCCAGCTATGAGAGGGAGGTAGGGCACGAATCAGAGGAGTATAAAGAGATCGGGGGGTCTGCAATCGATTTTTTGCCGTTGGGTTACACAGGTAAGGTGAAAGCGCGGGCGTACACACACACACACACTCTCTCTCTCTCTCTCTCTCTCTCTCTCTTTCTTTAAGCTGAGAGAATTAGAAGGTGGAGTGGGGAATCGGGACAGGGAGATTGGGTCTGGCCTTTAGTTCGGCTGTTGAGGTCAAAAGGATGGAGCGACAGACCGGAAGGCTTTGAGGAAGAGCGAAAGTTGGATGGGGTTAGAGGTTTAGACGTCAGAGAAGGAGAAAGAGGCTGGGGTCGTGTGCATGGAGGAAGAAGAGTAGATATGGGAGCTTCAATTGAGTGGCGAGGAAAGAGCTAGAGAGCATTGTGGGAGAGAAGAACAGCAAATGAGATCCTTTACTCTCATTTTAATGATACACAGCAAGAGCAGTGATTGTGGTAAGCATGGGATGATTGCAAATGGCGTCGAATCACAGGGTATGGGTCGCAACTGTAGAAGAAACAAGAGCAACAATTTGGGTGAAATTTTGCTACAGGTAATGATTTTCAAGTATTTTTTTTTTACGTTTTGTCTGTTTATTTTGGCTCTAGCAGATAGGTCAACTCCTTCTAATTGCTAGTTTTAGAAGGTTAGAAATACATAGCTAGGAATTTATTTTACAACTCATTTCAAGTGGTTATGGAGCCTATGAGTAAGAAATTCATCCTTATCTAGCTTTGTTGCTTGAGAAAAATGGAAACAAATGAAGCCTATTAGCATCATCACTAACACCATTAAACTTGACTGTTGTGTGGATTTCTGAGAAGCTAGCTAAGTATAGGTTGAGATCATTAACACCAGTTCCCCCAAATTGAAAATTTTGAAGCATCTGAATTAGGAAAGGTTTCAACTCAAAATTATTGGCATGGATAGTAGGTGTACCAAGACTATGGTTAATTTTATCTATTACAGAATTGATATATTCCCTAAGAGGTTTTTGATGGTCATGATCTTGATTTAGTTCAGCCATTCCTAATGATACATTCTACTAGATTTTTTTATTTTTGTAAGGATCCTTTCAATTTCTAAGTTAAACAAAAAGGGCTCCTTGCTAGCTCTACTACATATGAACCAATCACACAAAAATTAAATGAAAAAAAATAATTTAAATAAAACTTTTAACAATAATATATATTTTTTTAATTCGTGAAACAAAAAAAAAAAAAAACATGTAGGAATAAATATGTAGCACTTTTAACAGCATAGAATAAATTTGTTCAAAAGTGTGTCACTTCTCCAACAGTATCGCCAAAAACATGATGGGTGGGCAGAGGTGCATGAAATATGCTTAGATTTTTTTATATAAATGCCCACTAAGTGATGTAATTAAACATGTCGATCAAGTAATACAAGTTATATGAGAGAGTGTCAATCCCATGAGGAAGTGTTTTGCTACAATGCAAATGTGTTAGTAGTCCCTGTTTAAGCTACAATATTTATCCTATATAATAAATATCTTGTCTCAATTCTATCTTGATGAAGAAATGTAGAAGAAAGATAAGATAACATTAGGTAAATTATTTTGGATTAATGATAGTAAATTTTCAAAGCTTTCATATGTAGACTCTGCTATATTGGTTATGAATGAGAGCTTATGGATCCTTAGATCTTTATTGGGCTTGTGAGGAAGTAAAAGGAGATTTATGGCCCTCCTATAGTTATGACTTCTCAATAGAATTTTGATCACTAAATATCCTATGGCTATTGATGCAAGAGTTTTATTTTTATACTCGCAGTTATTCTAATATTCTTCTAGAAGCAATATATCACACTATATTTTAACTCTACATATGATTATTGTATAATTTAAATTAAGAACTGTAGATATTAAAAACATCTATTAATTCATTAAAGAACAAGTTTCTATATTAGTAATTTCTATGGCTTCACATCATTAGCCTAAAACAAGTAGTTTTAGCTTACCATGGTATTAAAATAGAATAAAAGAAATTTCATTGATTGCTCCAAAAAGAGAAAAAAAGGAAAAAGTGTAAATAGATATCACTAGGATAGTACAACATCACACTTGACATTCTTATCTTCTTCAATTGCTTTCTTTCACACAATAAGGTAGGTCAACCACTTCAATTTCTATATTGTTCTCTCCTCTAATTCCCCTTAGATTATACTCTAACATAACACTACACATAAGTACTTAGAACTCACTATAATGGTAGAACCCCTACAAGAAAAGATTGAAAAACTATTTATATTAAGGACAAAAATGGACTCAGGCACTGCAACACTAACATATTAGTATTACAACATTATAATATAAACTAATGCTTAGGCACTACTTAGTGTTTGGGAGCAGTTGAAAGTTTTGAAAAATAGGTTTTTAAAAGATTTGCTTTCATTGGAAATATTTAATTCAGAATTTCAGTCTCAAAATTGAACACATCACTATAAGAGATATTTCGCCTCAGGATGTGAATATATAATTCTTAAATGGGTTCAGATAACGAAACTAAAAATTTCATCCGTGCTATAATAATCAAGTTCAATGAATGATGACATATAACCCTGAAGGCTTAACATGATGTTATATCAAGCATCTAATTATAATAGTACAAATGGGAGATCATTAATTTCATATTAAGATGCTTGATTAGAGATGATATATCTTCCAGATGGAAGGTAATATCATCTACTAATTGATGATAATGATCATTGTTGATTTAATTTTTCCAAAGAAGACTAATTGAGTTTTAAAAATTAATTATATTTTTAAAGATGTATAAGCATTCTAAATCTCCTAAGAGCGTAAGCTCTCGCAGTTAATTACATCATAGGAATGTTGAATTTCCTATGAATACTCTCGATTAAAATAGCAGTAAAAATTTTATTTGGAGAATTTTAATGAGTGATGTCAAAGAAGGTGAATTGGGAATGGATCAAAATTGAACATTTATTTTCCGAAGTCAACAGAGGAAGTGTCTGATTGAATAAATATGAGGTTTATGGTTGATCTAGTCAACCTAAGTTGGCCTGGTCAACCAGGTAAAAGAAGGGTCTTGGTTTTGTATCAATAAGTTTAAATAGTAAAGGAGTTAATCAGAAGTTATTTAATTGATTGGTAAGCTAATTTGGTCTAAAATAGCTTTTTAAACCTTTAAGGGGCATTTTGGTCAACCCTAGTTAACTTGGTCAACCAGGTCAAACCAATACTTGAGTTTGGGTCCAATGAAACCAAAAACCAAAATGATATTTTGGATTCATTGGAAGAGGTTTGAAGGGTTGGAGAGATTGAACCATGCTGAGTTTTGGCCAACAGTCTCACAATCCGCTTAAAAGGCATTTTGGACATTTTGACCCCTAGTCAATTCTGGGTCAAAAAAATGTGGGTTATGTGTAAACATGTCATATTAAAGGCTTTGGAGATGGTCAAGGGTCTTGGAGAAGGCCCCAAGTTAAAATTATATAAGGTGGAAGGTCAAGTGGCATAGGTCAAAAATATTTGAGGGTTTTGTTGTCTTTGGAAATAGATTTAGTTTTTGGAGTTAAAGATATTAGAATGAGCTTTAATGTGAAGGGCTAACTCTAAAGACATGTCTGATTAATATGCAACTGATGGATCATGAATTAGAGGTAATTTAATTGGGTTTCAAAGTTATTGAAATTTTACCCAAAAAGGTTTATGGGACTTATAGGCTTTTGGCATTAGGTTTTGAATTGAAAATCTAAGTTTGGGTTGGATTATTTAGGTTTTGGAAAATCCAAATCAATCAAAGTCAGATGAATAATTGGGATTTATTGGATAAGAACAATGTTTGATTGAAAATTAGTTTGAACTTTGATTATTTGCAGGATAAGAGTTTGGGTGAGAATTAGATTGAAGGCTGGATTGAAATTTCATTGGCGACTATATGAATGACAAGTGGACAACTATCAACCATAGGATCACCAAGTAGGATTCTAGATAGGTCCCAATGACCTTATATAAAAATGAGTACAACAAATGGTCCCCCAATATGTGTAGTAGAATGAAGTTTCACTACACATATTGTCATTAATCGAATGGAATGGTAAGATTTGTAATATTTGATCCTAATGGAAGAGGAGATCTAGCCTTAGAGAATTAGGTAGAATAATGAACTAGAGTGGTGCCACAAAGTTCATTATCCACTACTAGTGATTATAATCCTAAGGGGAGAGAAAGTCTAACCTAAAAGGAAGAGAGAACGAAGGATTAGAGTGGTCCCATGAGGGGCGTTATCCACTACTAGTGATTCTAATCAAAAGAAAATATAGTACCTAACCCAAAAGAAAAGAAAGGTAGAAGGTAGAATAGGATGGTACCAAAAAGGGTGTTATCCACCACTAGTGATTCTATACCTAAGGAAAGGCAACACCAAATATAAAGGAAAAGAAAGGTAGAACTAGGATGTTACCGCAAAGGGTGTTATCCACCATTAGTGATTCTAATCCTAAGGAAAGAGAGTACCTAACCTAAAGGAAAATAGAGTTAGAAGGTAAAACTAGGATGGTGTCGCAAAGGGCATTATTAACCATTAGTTATTCTAATCCTAAAAATATGAAGCACCTGACTTAAAGGAAAACAAAGGTAAAAGGTAGAACTAGGATGGTGCATCTAAGGACGTTATCCACTACTAGTGATTTAAATCCTAAAGAAAGGAAGTACCTGACCTAATGGAAAATAAAGGTAGAAGGTGGAACTAGAATGGTGCCGTAAAGAGCATTATCCATCACTAGGGATTCTAATCCTAAGGAAAGGCAGCACCTAACCTAAGGGAAAAGAAAGGTATAAGGTAGAACTAACATGGTACCACATGAAAGTTCATGAAGGTTGTTAAACCTTTATGAACTAGACCTAGGAAGACCAAGAGATGGGGTGAATTAGATATTTAAAAAATTCTTTAGGAAAAATGAAATTCTTTAAAAAACATTTCAAACCCATTAACGACAATCTACATAGTGGATGTGGAAATAAGAAAATTTCACAACAATGAAATAAATCAGATTTTTCAACCACACATAATTACAGAAAGCTAAAGTACATTAAATAATCAAAATGAACACCAAAGTTTATATTGGTCAACCTTACTTATGTCCACTCCTTGGAGACTCCTCTAAGTATTACACTAAGCAGTAGTGACTCTCCTTTTTCTCTATGGCAAGGTGAAGAAGCCTGTACATATGCTATTTCACCACCTCTGTGTGGCAGAGAATCATAAAACTTTTATAAGAAGAGAATATCAACTCTATTTTCACCATGCAAGTGACTGTTAGATAACCACAACTCTATTTATGTCATCCAGGTGATGGTTAGAAATCCACAACTCTCTTTTCACCCTCTAGATGATGGTTAGAGAACCAAGACTCTATTTTTACCCTTCTGGTGATGGTCAGAGAACCACGATCTTTGCTGAAGAACTTCTTCTCTAGACTCACGGAGAATCTAGGGAGACGCATGTAGACACTAGACAAGATTCTTGCTTGGAGCAACCTTGCTTAAACTTTAAAAAATCATAACTAATACAAAAAAAATCCAAATTGGGTAAATTAAAAGACATTTAACTCTAAATAAAATTTAGTGTTTATTAAAAATATTAGGTTTCCATAAGCCAATCTAAATTAAAATGTTAACTCTCTAGTCAACTTTAGTTCATTAACTAGGGCTCAAAATTTGTAAAATTCATAACTTTGCTTAGAAAAATCCAAATCTAGAAAACTTAAAGATCTTGAAGTTAGAGAGAGAAATTCCTATTAGAGAGAGGAAGTTCCATTTTCAAATTCCACAATCCCAATTTTTCATCTACAGTTTATGTAGGTTTGTAAGATAGCGGCGGACGACCACCGACCATCTTTGGCTTCGAATATGAAGGTTGGTACTACTAGTGGAATGGTTGTGCTGAACAGAAGTGATCAAGGTCGTATGACTTTTTGGTTGGATCGTGATGTAGATGAAGCATGTAGGAGGAAATCTAAAAGTGCATTAGTAATAAATTAGAATGGTTGTTTTGAATCTAATAAGATTAAACATGTTGATGGTAAGGGGAAGGGTGTAGCTTTAAATGTTGAATGTATGACACCATGTGTTTTAAAATCTACTAGATTTTCCCCATTGAATGCATTTGATCTCGAGGCTTCTTCGTCTAGAATGAAAATTTTATTTAATAGATTTAGGAATTCAAATGCAATCCATGTTGATAGTGTGATAAATGTGAATTCCCTGAGTTCGATTAATAAAAATATTTGTCGTAATAGCGATAAGCCTTCTAAGAATGCATTGGTAGAAGCTGCTTTGATTAAGGACTATAATGCATTACCTGTGAAGGATAAAATGCCTTTGAACAATATAGGAAGTAGAAGGTTGGATAATCCAAGGACTAAGAAGCCATATATTAAGTTAAATTTTAAAAAAGAGGATGTTGTTTTAACGGAAGATGGGAAAGCAGTAAAATTAGTTGAAGCTACTGAAAGTTTGAATACTAAGAGACTCGAAAATTTTGTGGTAGCCAAGGTATTTGGTAGAGAAATCTCGTCACATATAGGTCTTGCGAGTTAAGGCGGTAATGGGTTGGGTTGGTTTTTTGGTTAATTTCATTTTACTACCCTAGGGTTGGGTTGGTTTTTTGTGTTCTTTCAAGACATCGAAAGCATTGGATGGAGTTCTTTTAGGAGGTCCATGGTTTGTGAATGGTCACTTATTTGGAATGGATAAGTGGTCACCTGAGTTTTCTCCTTCTTCGATGAAATGTCTTACTTCACCTATATGGAATTGATTGCCTTAATTACCTTTGCAATGTTGGGATGAAAAAAATGTGAAAATGATTGCATCTATGGTGGGTTTTCCAATGATGTTGGATGGTAATATGTTTCAATGGGGTAGAAGAGAGTTTGCAAGAGTTTGTTTTTGTGTGAAACTAGACCAACCTCTTCCCTTGGGTGTTTGGGTGGAAGGCATGGAGGGAAGGTTTTTTCAAAAAGTGGAATATGAGAGAATTTACCCTTTCTGTTATGAATGTGGAATGGTTGGTAATGTCAAAGGTAATTGTAAGAAGGAAAACATGGTGGTGAGGAATAGTGTGGATGGTATGAGCAAGCAAATTCAAGATAGCCATGGTGATTTAGTACAAGAAATGGAGGTAAATACAACTTATGGACCTTGGGTTCATGTTAACTACAAAAGGAACAAGATGTTTCATAAAGGTGTTTCTAGTGGAAGGCTAGTTCAGATGGTATTTGTTAACAAGATTTTGAGCAACCCTGCTATTATGGAGATAGATAAATCTATTGGTTTGGTGATCAAGGAAAAGAATATTGTTGTAAATGGTGGAGTAAAGAAGATTATTGAAGATAATATGTTGGTGGAAGAGGGTGAAATTACTTTAGAATGTGAGATGGGTAATGAAAGTTTGGAAAAACTGTTAGAGTTCAGCAACTCGTCTACTATGGTGTTCAAAGAACTTGGTGATGTCAAGGTAATAAAGTCTTCACCCATCTCTTCTTCTATCAATATTTCGGTTAATAAATTTCAAGATTTGAATGATTGTGTGGAGGAAGCGCTTTGTCATGATACTCTTAGCAAGAAATATGTGAATGACATTAATAATAGTTTACCTTTGGAAAAGGAGGTTACTGTGGAAAGTATCAAGGAGATGGCAGAAGGAAAGATAGGAGCGTTGGAGAAAAAGGAGTTCAGTAGTAATAATGATGGTGCTAAAGTTAAATTAGCAAAGGAATTGAGATTGCTTGGGCTAGTTAAAATCTTACCTATGGACAAGACTGTTGATGGGAATGTTAAAATAAGAGCCAAGGGCTCTCCCCCCTTGATGGATCAATGAATGCTATTGCTTTTTGGAATTATAAAGGGGATAAAAAGAGAGAGTCTGTTCTTTACTTAAAAGAGTTTAATGTTTTTTTTTTTTTTTGTGGGCTTGGTGGAGACTAAAATCTCTTTCATAGATAGAATAGCATTTCAAAAAATGATGGGAGTGGATTGGGATTACTTTCTACATCCATCTGAAAGGTTGTCAGGGGGTATTATGGTGATGTGGAGATTTGATCTTGCTTCTTTCTCTATTGTGAAGTCTTCTAATCAATGTGTAATTGGAGACTTGGAAATGTTTAACAAAGGGACTTGGATGATTTCTACTATTGATGGTAGTAAGGAGGTTCTTAAGAGAAGGGACTTGTGGGTATGTCTTCAAGAGGTTTCTCATAGAAAAGTTCCTTCTATGATTGGTGGTGACTTTAATTATATTTTGGCTCAAGAGGACAAAAGAGGAGGTAGGAAATTTGTTTTTTCTCAAGGTTCTAAAGATATGATAAACTTTATGAATCATAATGATTTTCATGAAATTGGAGTTGTTGGACCAAGGTTCACTTGGTACAATAATAAAAGTAGTGGAGGAAGGATCTTGGAATGGTTGGATAGATGCTTGCTTAATTCGTTTGCTTTGAAGGAGATTCAAGTGGCGGTTGAGAGGCACATTGCTAGGGTGTCTTCAGATCATTTCCTAGTCATTTTAAATGTTTTTTTATTCTACTTTTAAGAAAAAGAGTTTTATGAAGTTTGAAGATATTTGGGTTTCTTTTTATGCCTCTTTGTGTATTATTTCAAAAATATGGAAAAAGTCCTATGAGGGAGATGATATGCAAATTTTAAATAAGAAATGTAAAAGAACATTAAAAGAATTGTTCTTTTGGAGTAAAGAAAAACTGAAGAACTTTTTCATTCTCAAAGATGGCCTGAAAAAGGAGGTGTTGCAACTACAAGAAGAGGAGGCTAACAAAGGAGGTCTGTCTGATGAAAAGTTTAGGCTCTTGAGAGCTAAGGTGGGTGAACTTAATGTTTACCCAGTTAGGTTGAATACTTGGTGGAAACAAAGGGCTAAGGTAAGGTGGATTGAGGAAGGAGATTCTAACTCAAAATATTTCCATACTTTTACAAATGCTAGAAGGAATGATAACTGGATTAACCATGTCAAAGGAATGGATGGAATAATGGTTGAGAATCTGAAAGAAATATAAGAGGATTTTTTAAACTATTTCAATGAGAAATGGAGGGAAAGGAATTGTTCTTTGATTAAGTGGCCTTCTCCTTGTAAAGTATTGATGATAGAAATAAGTTGAATGCTGAAATCAACACTTCAAAAATTCTAGATATTATCTGGAACTTGGCAGAGAATAAAGATCCTGTTGTGATGGAATACCTTTTTCCTTCTTCAAAACTTATTGGAATATCATTGGTGAAGATGTATGTAAATCTATCAATAAATTTCTCTCTTCGGGGTTTCTTTGTAATGAATGTAAAGAGACTTTGGTTATTTTGATTCCTAAGGTCAAAGACCTAGTTTCTCCAGCAGGATACAGACCTATTAGCCTTTGTACCTCTATTTATAAGATTACAGCTAAAGTCTTATTAAATAGATTGCAATTGGTAGTACATAAGGTTATATTAGAGGAACAGGTTGCTTTTGTGAAAGGAAGGTCAATATCGGATCACCTCCTCTTGGCTCAAGAAGTTTGTAACAAAATTAGATGTTCAAATGTAAAGAATGGTCTATTGGCAATCAAGATTGATATGGAACAGGCATATAACAGTATGTGTTGGGAAACTTTGAGACAAATGTTGAAGACTTTGGGTTTTCCTTCTAAATTTATAAATTTGATAATGGAATGTGTGAGGGATCCAATGTTCTCCATTATGATTAATGTAAGAAACTTAAAGTGGATTAAGGGAAGATGTGGTTTTTGGCAAGGATGCCCACTTTCTCCCTTATTATTTATTTTGTGCTCTCGATTACTTTCTAACTCATCTTTAAATGAAGGCATGGATGTTGGTATCAAATTATCACCAAATGTACAAAAAAATTTACATCTCTTGTATGTAGATGATATTCTACTTTTTTCATATGCTAAGTTGAAAAATATCAAAATAGTGAAGAAGTTTATCTTTGATTATTGCAAGTGGACTAGACAAATGGTAAAATTTCAAAAGTCGTTAATGTTGATGGGAAAAAAATATAGGGAGTACAAAGAAGAAACAAATCTCAAAGTTGTTAAACATTAAGGTGGTTGAGGAAATAGATTATTTGGGAATTAAGGATTCTTTAAGAAGGATGTCGAAATCTTATTTTCAACATTTTTTGGATAAAGCCACCAAAAGGCTTAATGCTTGGGGAAATAGATTCAACTCGCTTGCAGGAAGGATAATCTTGATGAAAATAGTTTTTCTTGCTCTCCATTTATTTCTATCTTCACATTCATTGGTTCCCTTGAGTATTTTTAAAGAGTTTGATAAGATTTGTAGAAATTATATTTGGAATAAGCATGATGGATCTCACGGGCTTCATTTTGTGGCTTGGAATGTCTTGTGTAAACCAAAGGAGCATGGAGGATTGGGTCTTTATTTAGCTGTGACTAGAGTGGGGATGTTAAGAGAAATATTTGCTTGGAATCTATTAGACAATCCGAATTCTTTACTTAATTAGAACATTTTGGCTAAGTATGGGAAATGCTAGTGGGAATGTGACGGGAAGAAGAGTTCTTTGCCTACATGGAGGATTGTAATTGATTGGTGGAATTCTCTTAAAGGGGTCTTAAGGTGGATTATTTCTTCAGGTTCTTTGATTGATATTCGGAAGGATATGTGGATCCTTGATAAAAGCATAGAGAAATGGCCTACGCTTGTAGCTAATTAGGAGGAACACAAAGTTACTCTAGATTCTATCATTGTTAATAGAGCTTGGAAATCCCCTAAACTAAATTAGTTCTTTGGAGAAGAACTTGTAAACTTGATCAGCAAAATTGATATACTTCATAACTTGGAGGAAGATAGGATGTACCTAAAGTTTAACTTGTCTGGCAAATTCATTTCAGCATTTGTTTCAGATTTCTGGAATATTGAAGATATGCTAGAAGTATATGATCCATGGTTCTACAAGCCTAAACTCAATCCTCGGGTTAAAGTGTTTATTTGGCATTTATGCAAGAATGTGATTCCCACAGTAGATTTTTTGTTTTATTGAAGAGTTACTGAATCTAATCTTTGTCCAAGAGGCTGCCTTAAAGTGGAAAACATTGATCATTATATAGCTACATGTTTGAAACTGCTGCAGGTTATAAGTTTGTTGAATGCATGGGGATTTATGGTGCTATTTTTAAGTTCTTTCTCAGACTGTATGAAAAACCTAAAAATGATTTCGGTTAGGAATCCATTAATTGCTAAGATGTATTTAACGTTGATGCTATTTTCATGGAACAATAGAAACAAAGTGAAGCATGGTGATGTGGAAGAAAGTGTTGTTGTTTTAGTGTCCAAAGTTATTAGTTTTATGGCTATTTCACATAAAGACAAAATCATTTAGGGTAACTAGGGTACTAATTAGTCCTATGAACTGTCTAATTCTTGGCACCCTCCTTCTCCCAAATGGTTTAAAATAAATATTGATGGATCTCTATATAAATCAAATAAAGATGGAATTTGTGGAGTGGTTAGAGATTATAAAGGCAAATTTTTATTGGCCTTTGGTTGTGGTTATGTTCATTGAGATAATGCACATTTGGAGCTATTGGCTTTCAAATCACTGAGAAATGTTATTGAAGAGTGGATGTTTGAGGTAAATGGTATCATCATTGAAGGGGATAATTGGAATGTCATCAACTTTCTCCATAAATTGTATAGTATACAGGAGAAGAGGATGGAAGGACATTTAGATGAAGAACTATTATTCATGAAGATATTCAATAATGTGTTATTTAATTTTGTTAATCATCATTGTAATAAGTTAGCTAACTATTGTGCTAACTTAGCTTGTAAGTATAACTTTAGTTGGGATATTTTTAGTTAGAATAATATTACTCGTTCCTTTGTTGCTCTGAGTGTGATAGGTTTCCTTTTGGTTGAGTAGTTTGTATCTAAGTATTTCTTTCTTATTAATGCATTTTGAATTTCTTCTCAAAAAAAAAAAAAAAAAAAAAAAAAAAAACTCAAAGTCTATTTACTCCTTGTAAGATATAATATTTAATAACAATATTGGAACCCTAAAACCTAACTTATTTCTAAAAGTGACCTTTTGGACACCCTTAACATAGCGGGTAGGATGACCCCGAACCTTCTTAAATTTGTTAAGTTAACTTTAACTTCAAAGAATATTAACCTAAGTATTAAAATGGATTAAACTACTTAATTAACTAAAATTAGCCACAATTCATTAATACTTAAACCTTAACTAAACTTCCCCTTTTGACTTTCAACCAAGCCAAGCACAAAGTAACTTGAACTAACTACCCGATATAGGACCTATCCCAAGCCACACAGCCTATTACACACATATAGAATTATTTTCTAGGGCACCACTTCTAGCTCTAGGTGAGGCTAGTGTTTTACTTTTTGCTTCTATGATCGCTCTAGCATGTGGCACCTATGTTGTTTATTTTGATTTGCTATAAGTGTTTATTTTATTATTATACTTTCCTTATATGTGATGTGATTGATTGTGGATTAGATCTAGCCCTAGGCTAGGGATGATTTATACTAATTCAATCTTATGTAGGTGGCCATTCTAATATAGCACTAAAATGAAAGGGAGCAAAAATTATTTAGCTTTTAAAACTAACAATGGTTTTTTGTTGATGCTTCAGAAATTGTTAAGCCCCCCTTCAAATTAAAAGAGTGTGGTCAAGTGTGTTTACTTTTCTACATATATATAAACTATGTGGGATGTTACATATTAACTGCTTGGGATTTTCTATTAGGATAACCTTGCAGGTTGAGTTTGAGTCTATATTTCTCTTTTTAAAATAATGTAATTTGTAATTAATATTGAGTTGAGAAAGCTTTTAAAAGTATGGAATTTCAAACACTAGGTATCCAAAGTGAAAAATAAAGGCACTTCATAGGAAATTATTTATTCATTTGGGTACCCTTTTAAAGGACAAACCATACAAAGACCGAAGGAAGATGATCTAAAGACATGAAGATGAAGACTTGAAGAAGAAATGCCTTAATTTTAAGACTTCCACCATTCTATAGGATTAGAATCCAGGTTGTCATTGGCGCTTGACCACTATTACTTTTTTACAAACTCTAGGTTGTACTTATATAACACTTTCCATGGACTTTCTTTTATACTCTGTCTAGTTTTATTTATATTGATGTGTTTACTGTTATTTGCACCATAAAAATTGCTAGCTTTTTTTTAGATTTTTTTCTTGCATATGTGTGGCTTGATCTCGCTAGGATGTTTAGGGATTTTCTACTTGTAACTAATATCTAAAATTTAAAAATTAAATAACATAGAAACTTAATGATTTAGGAAATATCAAAAATAGTCTGGGGTCACATGTATATTAATGCATTCTTCTCTCTCCTTCTTTAAGACACTTCCCCGCCTGTGGGTATAGGCCGGATAATCTGACTTATGAGGATGAGGTGCTGGATCTTGGGAAGTCTAGTCTTTTTAAAAAACTATTTTCTAAACCTTTTTTTTTTAAATTTCAAGCATTCATGAGTTGAATCCTTTTAACAGCATATATTGCATTAGTAACCAATTAATTAAAATTTAATTCTATTTGCTCTAGGAGCATTCACCCTTTATAAGTCCAATGCCAATTAGGAAACTCTATAGAAGTTGGCCTTACTTCCAAAAACTCAGCCTCCTACACATCTTTCATAAAGACTATACATCATGGAATTTATTCTCTAAACTAAACTGAAAGATAATTTGAATTATTATCTTGAAATAAAAATTGAGAATTCATAAGGGACAATATATATCTTATCACATATGCTGGGATATAGAAAGGTATAACCCAACATATGATAATAAGATGCAAAGGCCACCTATGACTTAAAAAGATTCAAATTTTTATTATATATGCTAGGTACAAAAGGATGTTATAGTATAACATATAACAATTATAATTAAAATAAATTTAAGGATTTTGGACATGAGTTGAGATTTCAAAATTGAGGGATTTTCTTTGAACTTTGAAACTAAGAAATGTTGAATTTCATTCAACCTGAGGTTTACAAATTTGATAGGAAAAATCTTAAACCAACTAGCCTGACACTCCTCTCACCCCACCAATTGATGATTGAAATTAATAGGAAATGGGGCCAACATCTAGAGCAGATCCTAATTGGCTCTTTAACTTATGATGGGTAATTTGATGATTAAAATTAAAAATACAATAAAAATTTTAGATATTTTAATTTTGTTATGATGCAATGAATGCTAGTTGGCTCAATAAATACTTAAATCAGAATAAAGAAATTTTAAAATTATATTTAAACAATAAGTTTTCCCTAAGGAATATATAACTTGCTCTTGACAGGCCTATACTCTAAAAAGTCAGGTGGAATGCTAGAACCCGCAAGCAGGGAGGTGCCTAACAAGAAAGAGAAGATTCAAAATGAATGCATGTGAACTCTTAGTGATCTGAGCTTACTTCTTAAAGTAGTTAGATTTTCTATATTATCATAAAAATTTTAATTAAATTAAAGTAGAATATTTTTTTTCATACCCTCACGAGCCTCTGATTATTCCAGGTGAAAACAAAATATGACATGTAAGAAATAAAGCTAGAAAAACATATCATTTCTACTACAAAATCAAATTAAATAATTTAATTAATTAAATTAAATACTTAAATTTAATGTCCATGTGGCAAGTCCCACTTAACATTATAACCCAAGGTCTACAAGAAAATTAAACTAGTTAGGTAGCACTAATAACAAGCTCAAATTTCTTACCTAAGACATAAGTGACTTTTAGAATGGGATTCTTCTCATTCTTCAATTCTTCATTCTTCTCTGGACTCCTTGGATCTGTTAGGTCTGGATATCCAAATGAAAGAAACTCCACCTTAAATGGCATGTTTTTTTTTTTTCTTTTGATTCTCAAAGTATCCTAATTTGGATATCCAAATAAAGAGGGACTCTCCCCTAGGGGATGTTACCCTTCTCTTTGAATCCCATATTGGATATTCAAAATACCATCTCAAAACACTTTTACATCACTTGTACAACTCAAATACATTTAAATTTCATTGAATGAAAATTAAAATCTAGACTCAAATAACCTATAGGGTTATCCTACATAATCAACATTTAAATAATCCCAAGTAATTATATATGAAAATTAAAGTAGTCAAACCAGCCACACTTGACCAAGCTCTTTTAACTTTAAAAGGGGACTTGGCATTTTGTGCAGTGCCTTCATAAAATATTATTAATTGAAAGTTTAATTTATTTTATTTTCCCCCTTTAATTTTATGCCCTATTTGAGCATATCCATCTGCATAAGATTACATTAGAATTTAAATCATCTCTAACCTAAGGGTAAATCTAACACCCATCACATCAATACACATATTGTAAAAATAAAAAAAATAATCACATCAATTTATACTAGCAACTAGTATGTAGTGAAAACTCGAAAAGCCTAACACACAATAGAAAAGTAAACACCAACTTAGTCTAAGACTAGAGTTACTTTTCATAGAAAACTTTCTAAAGTGTGTGAGGTGGGCTTTGTGGTTTGGATACGTCATATATAAGATAATTAGTTTACGTTGTTTGATATTCTGGTTGGTTGAAAGACTTAAGGGAAAATTTAATTAAAGTTTAAGTATTAATGATTTAAAACTAAATTTAACTATATTTTAAAGGTTAAATAGCTACCACCTTTGTTGCTCACTGGGGCTGTGAAGTTCATCTTCCTTGGGGCTAAGTTAATAGCCTCGTAGGCCCGAGTTACCTAGTGGTAATCGATATAATTATATGAATTAAATTGATAAAGGTTTGAAGGTTGATGAATATAATTAGAATTGATTTAGTTGATATATTTTAAGGTTATATTAAGGTTTTTTAGATTTTTAGATCAATTATTAAATTTTTAGAATTATTTAAATTATTTAAATGCATTAATTAAAGGGTTCATAATATAACTTTTGCATAAAGATAATTATAGAAAGTTAATATTTTTCTTAATTAAATTCCCTAAGATGAGTAATTAGACTATAAGTTTATTGGAATTATATTGTTTTTACATTTAATTATAAATGTTTGAAGTTTTAACTAAAAGTTGACCAAAAAGTTACTTTCCAATTTTAAATTATTTTTAGTGGTTCAACTTTTTATTAATAAATATTAAACCCCAAATAAGGTCCAATGCATTTGAGTTTGCTCAATTTGAAAACTTTTTAAATTCATTATGGTTTTTAAAAGTTTGGGTATTTATTTAAATTATTTAATTGATTTAATAAAATGATTTAATGATTTAAATTCCAATGAACTCCAAACTTCTTGAAATCGCCTCGAAAGATTAGAAATATTCTAAGGAGGTACTCTCAAGTGTTTGAGAATTTTTTAGAAATTTTAAATATTTTTAATTAATTAAATTAATTAAATATTAGATTTTAATTAAATTTAAATTAAGATTGAATTTAAAGTCTAGTCATGGGGCTTTTATTTTTCTTGGATTAATGGTTAATTTTAGATATTATATGTAATTCTTGGATTTAAATTTTATTTATTATAATTTTTAAAAGTTTAAAATTTAATTAAGGGTTCAATTTTAAGTTAATTAATTAAGTGGCTAAATAGTTTTGAAAACAACTAAGAAATTTCCCTTAGGATAAGGATGTCATTAAGTTAAAGTGTCAAAAGTTTCATTCTTAATTGGCATGAATTTTAATTTCTAAAATTAATCTATATTTTTAAAGATATGTCTTTAATTTTGTCCTTAAATGCCTCTAGGTTGGGTAGATTTAAATCAATATCTCTTTAACCCTTAGTCAAACATTAATAAAATATAATCACACCATTCAAATCCTAGATCTAGAAGAGCATAAAACTAGGTGTAGGTATACATCATATACATGCAAGAATTAAAGGTAATTAATATAGATAATATTTTGATTAGTGAATAGTTATATAGATAATATAACTATTCACTAATCCTTCCACATGAAATTTGTTTATATAGGCTCAAGCTATATTTAAAGTTCCAAGATTACCCTCAAGGCTAAAAAAATTTAACATATATAATTTCAAATTTAATTTTTATATTAGAAAATACCTCAATTTTATAATTTTAAAAAATTAAAGGTAATATCAAAACAAATTTTGTAAATACCTAAATAATATGAAAATAATTTAAAATGAAATTTTATGATTCTTGAAAATATTTAAGTAAAACATTATTAAATATTTAAATATTTAAAATTATTTAAATTATGTCAAATACCATAAATTAATTTTAAATTAAAATTAAAATATCTAAAAATAATTTCTATTTATTTTAAAAATAATTTAAAATAAACTTTTATTTTTAAAATATTTAATTTAATATTCAATTAAATATTAATTAAATATTAAAAATAATTAATAATTAGAATTATTTATAATAAATTTTGTTTTTAATTTTGTATATTTTAAATTTAAATAAATAAAATTTTAAAAAGAATTAATATATTATATTAAATTTTTTAAATTTAATTTGAATTTGTTATGAATTTTAAAAGTTTTCAAGTATTTAAATATATTTAAAATAATTTAAAAATAATTAATATTCAAAATAATTTTTAAGATAAATTTAATTAAATTGAAGATTTTAAAAAATTTAAATTTATTTTAATTTTTATTAGTTTTCAAAATTTTTTTGAATTTAATTTTAAAAATATTTATACATAATTTATATTAAAATATTTTAAAATTATATAAAAATTTAATCTATATCTTAAATTAATTTTTAATGTTAAATTATAATATTTTAAATAATTGTTTAATTACCTAAAATATTTTAAAATAGACTTATGAATTTTTTAAAAAACATAAATATTTATTTAACAAAATTTTAACTCACTGCTTAAGTATTTAAATAATATGATTTACTTAAATTATATTAAATATTTTGAATTGAATTTAAAATTTAAAAAAATTTAAAATATGCTATATAAATTAATTAAAATATTTGAAATACAATTTTGGATTTTAAAATAATTAATTTAATATTTTTATAAGATAATAGTTAAATATCAAATACTTGAAATTTAAAATCATTTAAGTTATATGAAATATTTTTAATTTTGAAATTAATTTTAAATTAAAATATAGAAAATTCAAAAAATTTTGATATAATATATTGACTTTTTTTTATGAAAATTGAATTTTTAATATTTTTTTGAGAAATTTTCTTCTAAGTAAATATATTTAAAGTAATTAAAAACAATCAGTACAACGATAAAAACAACAATAACAACAAGCCTTTATCCCACTACGTGGGGTCAGCTAGTTGAATCCTTTTTCTCCATTGTGTCTTAGTAAATGTAAAATTCTTGTTTAAATCTAATAAAGAAAGATCATTTCAAATATTTTCTAACCAAGTTTTTTTTGGTCTACCTCTACCTTTCTTAATATCAGTCAAATATAATACCTAAACTTTTCTAACTAGGTCATTGGAAGGCTGTCGTTTAATGTAACGAAACCATCTAAGGCGGCTCCCTCTAATCTTATCTTCCATTGGCGCTACTCCAACCTTTTCATGAATATGCTCATTTCGTATCATATCTCTGAGGGTAAAGCCACTCATCCACCTGAGCATCCTCATCCTTGCAAAAATTAACTTTGTATTATGCTTCTCTTTTAATGGCTAACATTCAACACCATAAAGCATTGCAGTTCTCGCCACCATCTTATATAATTTTCCTTTAAATTTGAGGGGGACTTTTCTATCACATAACAAGTCTGATGCATTCCTCCACTTTGACCATCCAACTTGAATTCTACTGATAATATCTCCATCTTTTTCACCATCACTTTAAATAATAGATCCAAGATAGCTAAAATGTGTAATGTTATTAATGAATTGATAGTCTAAAGTTACAATCCCCTCACTTGGTTTATTACTACTAAAATTACACTCCATATATTCAATTTTATATCTACTAGAGTGAAAACCTTTAGACTCTAAGGTTGACCTCCATAATTCAAGTTTACCTTCAACTCTCTCTCTTGAATAAGAAGAATAATATCATCAACAAAAAGCATACACCAAGGCACATCCTCTTATAAATGTCTAGTGAGAACATCAATGACTAAAGTAAAAAGATATGGGCTTAAGGCTGATCCTTCATATAATCCAACAAAAATAAGAAAATACTTAGTCAAACCACTTTGTTTTTAACACAAGTAATAGCTCTTGCATACATTTCATTAATGATTTGAATATAAGCATCATAAACTCCTTTCTTCTCAAGAACTCTCCATAGCACTTCACTTGGAACTTTATCGTATGCTTTCTCTAAATCAATAAATATCATGTGTATAACCTCCTTATTCTCTCTATATTCTCCATCAAACATCAATAAATGTATGGCATCAATAATAGACCTACCCGGCATGAAGCCAAATTTATTTTGAGAAACATCAATATCACATTGCAACCTATACTCTAGAACTTACACCCATATTTTAAAAGTATGACACATTAAAGTAATTCATGAATAATTTGCACAATCTTGTGCATCACCTTTTTTCTTAAAAATAGAAATTAATACACTCATTCTCCACTCATCTGGCATCTTTTGAGCCTTCAAAATATTATTTAAAAGTTTAGCAAGCCAGCAAAATTCCTTCATCTCCTAATCATTTCCACGCCTTTATTGGGATATCATCAGGTCCAACAGCTTTTCACACTTCATTTTCATTAAATCCTCTCTAACTTTTGTTTTACTAATACGTCGATCAAAATATAAATATTTTTTTTTATGGTTCTAAGGTCAATAAATTCAATTGTATTTTCACATTTTTCATTAAAAAGTTTAGCAAAATATCTCATCCACCTTTGTTGAATATCATCTTCTAAGAAAAGTACTTTTTAATTTTTATCCTGAATAAACTTCATTTGAAATGAATCCTTACGTGTATATATCTTTCACCGTCCTTAGTATCTAATCTATTATAAAAATCATTAAAAGCTAAGATCTTTGCATCACATATTGCTTTCTTAGATTCCTTACGTGCCTCTTTATATCTTTCCCAAATATCAAAAATTTTATATCTAAACTAATTTTTATTACAAATCTTCATATTTTTTATCTTCTCTTGTTTATTTGGATTCTACCATCAACTATTTTTATAATTAGGAGCTTTTCCCTTTAAAATTCCAAGAAGATCTTTTGTAATATTCTTAATATCACTAGTCACTTTTCCCACATAACATTAACATCCTCAGGCACAGATAAAATATTACTCTCAAAAATATTTTTGTTATTATTCTTTAAATGCCCCAATCTAATCCTAGAATATCATTTTACTTTATTTTTAATTTTTTGTCCCTTTATCTGAAAGTCCAAAACTAATAATCAATATTGGATACATAAATTTTTACTCATAATAACTCTGCAATCTTTATAATCTAAATGATCTAATTTTCTTATAAGAAAATAATCAATATTAGTTTTACTATATATATTCTTATAATTGATGAGAGCTCATCTCTTTTCTTAAAAATGGTATTAACAATTAAAAAATCATAAGCTAAAGAAAAATATAATATGGTCTTACCTTTTTCATTTGTTGTTTCAAACCCATGGCAACCATGAATACTTTTAAAATCATCTACCTCTCTACCAACATATCTTTCTAAATCTCCTCTAATAGTGAGAGAAGTTGTGGGATTCTAGTGACAGAAGCTACGGGATTCTAGTGAGAGAAGATGATTTTCAAAAAATCATTTGGCGGTGAAGTAACTGTGACCAATGGCGACAGATGATCATTGCTAAATGGAGCCGATTATCCTAGTGGAGTTTGTCACTCTTCTTCTGATGTGCAAAAATGATTTTTAAATAACAAATCTCCCCTTGTGTCCAAAGATTCCAATTCAGGAATCATCTCAAAGACTGGAAATAATGGAGCAAGGCTTTCTTCAATTTATACAAAACCATTGGTGATTAATGAAGGAGGATTGATGAATGCAAAACCTTTACCAGTGATTGGCAAATGTAAAGGAATTGTAATCTCATAAGATGTTACAAAGAGCTCAAAGGCAATCAAATTTCATAAGTTTATCACGTCTATGTTGACGGATACATTGGAAGATTATTTGAAAGATGCTGGAATTCAGGAGAATTCAGATAAAGATATTAATTATAATAACAATGTTGGGAATGAGAAGTCTGCAAAGGAGGTAGATTTGAATAGGGTTTGAATGTGTGATTCGGCTATAAAAGGTCCTACTATTACAAATGTTACTGATGCTGGAGTTTGTTTTACTAAAGAGCCAATTGGGGATACCTTAATGAATGTTTGGCAGAAGAAATCCCATAAAAGAATTTTTTATTCAGATTGGGACTTTGGGAATTGTCTTTCTGAAGATTGAATGATGGTACAGTTGTATGAAGAAAAAGTGTCAGAGAACACCAAAGCATTGTAGAAGGCGCTGGAGGTTAAAGTTTTTGGAGAGAATATATCATATTTCATTGTTAATACTGAATTAAAAAGGCAATGGTCTCAAATTGGCAAGTTCAATTTAACTTGGCTTGGCAATGGCTGGTGCTTGTGTTTATTTGAAAATGAGGAAGCTGTGGAATCTATTCTTGCTAATGGGCCCTGGTATGTGAAGGGGAACATTATTGGTGTGGATAAGTGGAGCCGATCATTCTCTCCAAATTTTTTGAAAGGTTTGACAGCACCTATATGGTTAAGAATGCCAAACTTGCCACTTCATTGTTGGGACCCTATAAATGTTTGTAGGATTGACTCAAAGGTTGGAAAACCTTTTTTTTAGATGAAAATATGTTTCAATGGGGGAGACGTGAATTTGCAAGAATTTGTGTTCACATCAAATTTGAAGAATCTCTGCCACTTGGAGTTTGGGTAGAGGGAAGATCCGAAAAATTTTATCAAAAAATTGAATATAAAAGGGTTCCCAACATTTGTTTTGGTTGTGGTAAGATTGGTCATGACCAAATCATTTATCATGAGAAGGTAGTTGTGATGTCATCAAAAAGTTCAGGTGAGAATGAATGCTATGTCAAGGATCCCTATTTTATTTCGATTAAAGAAAAAACTTTTGAAGCTGATACAGATGAAAGTAGTGGCTATGGACCTTGGATTCGTGTCAGCTGTAGAAGGAAAAATTTAAATGTGAATGGTTTTCGTGGAAAGAAGATTGGTGTTGATAAAACTTCAATCAAAAATAATTTTAATCAGTGGACAAGGAAGGAACTTAGGAAGAAGAATGTTGATGGTGCTGGAACTGCTGACAAAGAAAGGGGAGTATAACCTATTGATAAGATGGTTTCTAAACAAGATACAGATAATTCTCTAAAACTTATAGAGTCTGGAGTAATTACTAAAGCCTTTCCAGAGGAAAACAAATTTTCTATTCTGAGTAATCTAGTGGAGGAAGAGGTAATGCAGACTGTTGAAAATGCCAAGGATGGGACTGTGGCTAGGGAAGGAAAAGGTGAGACAGAAGTTGCTAAACCTTTTTCAATTACGAAGGTGGATAAAGGAGATTGTTCTCCTAAGGCCTGGGATGGGAATAAGAAAGAAGAGTTCAATGAAGGAGGTTCTTCCAACATTAAGATTAAGCTATCCAAGGAGCTTAGAAGTCTTGGTCATATAAAGCTGTTGCCGAGAGGAAAGAAATTAGAGAATGAGTTGAAGGAGAAAAAGGAGAGTTCTTCCCTTTTTGTCTCATAAATGGCTTCAATCATGTTTTGGAATTGTAGAGGAGCTAGAAAAAAGCAGGCTTCTCTATATTTGAAGGAGGTGGTGAAAAACAACAAGGTGTTTTTTGTGGGGCTTTTGGAAACAAAGTCTCAAACTTTAGCAAACCTAAAATTGACAGCCTTATTGGCAATGAATGGGATTTTGTTCAAGTACATGATGTAGGTTTATCTAGAGGAATCATGATATTATGGAAGATCAAATTAGCTTCCTTTACTTGCTTATTTTATTCAAATCAAGTTGTCATAGGGGATATTGAAATCATGAAGATGGGGAAGTAGAGAGTAGCCACGGTTTATGGTTGTAGAGAAGTGGCTCAAAGAAGACTTCTATGGGAAAAGCTGGAGGAATTTGGTTCTAACAGTAGTCCCATAATAGTTGGGGGTGATTTTAATTGTATTTTTGGCTAAGGAAGACAAGAGAGGAGGAAGAACATTTTAGTTTTCTCAAGGAGCTAGAGAAATGAGCTCATTCTTAGCAAGATGTGACCTTCATGAAGTAAATATTGTTGGACTAAGGTTCAGTTGGTGCAATAACCAAAATGGCAATGATAGAATCTTGGAGAGGTTGGATAGATGTTATGTTAATCATTTGCATTAAAGAACAAACGGTTGTCGGTGAGGCATTTATCAAGTGTTACATCAGAGCATTGCCCAATCCTATTGAACTTCATGGAAGTAAACTTTTCATCCGAAAAAATCATATGGTTTGAGGAAGTTTGGGCTTCATATCCAGCTTTAGTTGGAGTGGTTAAAGTAGCTTGGGGCAAGAAGCAAGTGGAGATTATGCTGAAGCATTGAATTATAAATTTCAAAGAACTCTTAAGGCTCTCTTTTACTGGAGTAGAGCTAAATTCAAACAGTTTGATCAGCAAAGAGTATTCCTAAAGTCAAAAATTCTAGAATTATAGACTAAAGAATTGAAGGTTGGATGGCTGACAAAAGAGGAAGTCTTCATCCTTCGGTCACATATTGGAGAATTGAATATAGTTCTGGCTCGGATGAACACATGGTGGAAGCAAAGAGCGAAGGTAAGGTGGATGAAGGAGATAGACACTAATTCTAGCTTCTTTCACTCTTATGCATCAACAAGGAAGAATTTAAACTGCATTTATAAAATTAAAAGTGAAGATGGGTCCATTACTAAAGATCAAAATCAAATTTATAAAATTTTTCAATGGGAAATGGAAAAAAAGAGAAGGATATCTGGATGGTTGGACTTGTCCCAATAAGTTGATTAATGAGGAGGATAGAGAATGGTTATTCAGAGTGCTTTCTTTGGAAGAATTGGAGATGGTAGTATTACAAACAATTGATAGCATATATGCTCCTGGAAATGATGGGGGTTTCTTAATCCTTCATGAAATCATATTGGAACATAATCAAGAAGGATTGTTGGTATGCGATTAACTAGTTCTTTAATCTGGGAAGAATGAATGTTGAATTGAAAGAGACACTTTTGGTTCTCATTCCAAAGGTTGTGGTACCTACAATACTGAGTCATTATAGACCTATTAGTTTTTGTAGGTCTATTTACAAGGTGGTAGCAAGAATTTTATTGAATAGAATGAAACTGATGATTCAAAAGGTGGTGTCGGTGGAGTAAGTTGCATTTATCAACGGAAGATCTATGGGGGATCATATTCTAATGGCACAGGAGGCTTTTCAAAAATTCAGGAGTTCAAGATCATCAAAAGGTTTGTTTTCATTTAAAGTTGATTTGGAACAAGCTTATGATAGCATGAGTTGGAATACTCTAAAAAGTGTTTTAGAAGACTTTGGGTTTTTGGAGAAATTCTCTAGGTGGTTAATGGAATGTGTGGAATTTCTGAGATTCTCCTTACTCATTAATGGTAAGATTTCTAGCTTGATTCATGCTGAGAGTGAATTTTGATAAGGGTGCCCTCATTCACCCTGTCTATTCATTTTATGTGCTCTGTTGTTTATAAACCGATTCAAGCAAAATGAGGCAGCAATAGGTATCCAAATTGGTAGGAATTTGCCAAAGGTTTCACATCTTTTATATGCAGATGACATCATTATCTTCTCACATGCTAACATTAAAGAAGTTAGATAAGTCAAAGAGGCAATTACAAATATCTTTAGATGGACAAGGCAGAGGATCAATTATGAAAAATCAATTATGTTGTTCGGTAAACATGTTAAGAGAAGGAAGAGAAAAGATGTTGAAAGAATAATGGGTTTTAAACTGGTTAAAGAATTCATGTATCTTGGAGTTAAAATGGCATTGAGAAGGTTAAAAGCTATAGACTTTCTTTTCATTGCAGAGAAGGCTATGAAGCTCATGGCGATATGGGGTAGCAAACAACTTTCTTTGGTAGGTAAAATGTTGCTGATCAGAACAACTCTGCTCTCTATTTTAATCTTTTATTGCACTTATTCATTAGTTCCAAAGAGCATTCTTAAAGAATTAGAAAAATATCACTGTCAGTTTATTTGGAATAAACAAGATGGGAAATTAGGTTTGCATTTTGTTAACTGGAACAAATTATTTAAACCAATGGACCTAGGTGACAGAGGAATTCGATCATGTGTGGATAATGTGGATGCTTTAAGTGCAAAGTTAGTTTGGAGAGTCATCCAAAAGAAGGATTCATTGCTATATCAAATTTTAAATCAAAAGTATGGTAAGTGGCGGGAAGATTCAGTGACTGGTGGTGGAACATCTATAACATGTAAATTTTTTCGAGCGGTAAGAAGGCTCTAAAATCAGTAGTAAAATGGGAAGTTGCAAATAGTTGTTCTATCAGCATCATTGAGGACATTTAGATTATAAATAGAAAATTGAGATTATGGCCAACATTTGTATCAATTCAAGACACATAGGAGGAAACAGTGGACTGCTTGATTTCAAATGGTGAATGGAATGTGATGAAGCTTAAACAACTTTTTGGGGAGGAGGTGATAAAGATAATTATGTTAATAGAGATTTATATGGATCAAGATAATGATTACTTGGAGCTAATCCACCAGAATTAAGGATGTACAATATCATCACTAGTATACAAAAGTTCATTGATTCAAGAGAAGGAATGCATGTTCTGGCGATGCTTGAAAAAGACCAAATTAAGATCCCGTATTAAAGTCTTTTGGTGGAGGTTGTTTAACAATGCAATACCTACATATGATTTATTGTATAAGAGAAGACTCCAGGAGAATTATAGCTGTCCAAGAGGTTGTGGCCATATAGAAAATGTTGATCATATCACGATGAGCTGTGAAAAATTTAAGGAAGTCATTGGCTGCCTGAATAAATGTTGGTTTGAATTCCAATATTTTGATTCATTTAAATCATGCTGGAGATGGATGGAAGAGAGTCAAAGCACACAAGGATTCATGGTGAATGTTTACTACAATGTTGTGTATCTTTCATGGAAATCCAGAAATATACTAATTCATGGTGAAAATGAAGATCGTTCGGTGTTCATAGCTTCTTATGCAGTAAGTCTGGTCTCCGTTTCCTTTATGGCTGAAGAAAAAATGGAACACTGGGGTACGAATCAATCTTCTAGACTATCTGATCGTTGGTACCCACCTCCTCCCAATTGGATAAAGATTAATGTCAATGCATCTCTATTAAAAACTTATAAGGCTGGTATTGGTGGTATTGTTCGAGACAGTAAAGGAAGATTGCTTTTGGCTTACGGTCACTCTTGTCTACATTGGGACATTGCTACTCTTGAGCTATTCTAAGTCCAGTTTATAAGAGAGATAAAGAAGGATTGGTTGCAAGATTATCAAGGAGTAATTATAGAGGGACACAATTATAATGTTATAAAATATTTGCAAGGTTTGGAAGGCAAGTGGAAAGATGAACTGTTACTGTTGAAGAACCATAAGTTTATTTTCTTTTATTGGGTAAATAGAGGATGTAATAAGCTAGCAAATCTTTGTGCTAGCTATGCCATTTGTAGTGATTTTTATTGGGAGGATTTATCCTCTAATAAGATTCCTTCCTTATTTTGTAAATTGTTAAAGGAGGAATCAAGAGGTGCTAGTAGTTTGTAATTTGTTTGCTTTGAGTAATAAAAATTTAGCCTTGTGCTTCTTCAAAAAAAAAAAAGAGGTATCTTTTTTATTAGCTCCTATGTCATTCCAAAATATTAATTCTAAACTCATATACAAACCTTCTTGAGGAGCATAAGCACTTATAATATTAACAATCTTAGCATCAACAACAATCTTTAAAGCTATAATTTTATCTCTAATTCTACTAATTTTTATAATATTATCCTTTAAAATCTAATATATAATCAAAACTACACCTTTTTTTATTATGACTCATACCTGAATATCAAAGTTTAAATCCTAAACTATCAGTCGCCTTAGCCTTCTCTTTAACCCATTTAGTTTCTTGAATATATAGAATATTTATATTCCTATGAATCATAATATATACTAATTCTATTAATTTTACTTTAAGGGAACCTATATTCTATATTCATATCCTAATTTTAATTTTATGGATTAACTTCTTTCCGACATCTTTCCATGATGTGGGAACCCTTATGTATTTAACATTGTACACTTATTTTAAAATTATTCAAAATAATTGAAAAATAATGCTAAAATAATTTAAAATACCCTCTAAAAAATAGAAAGAATAAATTTCATAAATTTTGAAATATTTTAATTTATTTTAATCAAATATTAATTAAAATATCAAATATTGAAATATTTTAAATAATTTAAAATATATTCAATATTTTAATTTTAAATTAAACATATTTAAACTCTAAGAAATTTGATATATAGCGGCAATGCTGGTAGAACATGCGTCGTCCAGGGATTTTGCCCATCTAAACCATAACTAATTATTATTGGAGACAGCATTAAATGATAATTATTGTGGCGTCGATGATCACTAGTATTTAATGATCTGTGGATGTGATTTCCATTAATCTGCATTAGCATAAATTACTGGTCGTTGGATTCTTTGTGGTATGGAACAGATGGGTCTGATCGAGCCGAATATTGATCTCTAATGAAAAATGGATACATTTGGATGGAGCAGAGTGTAGTATAATGTAATTTCAGCCATTCATTAGAAGATCAATGACTGATATTTTGTACACCTGAGCTAGACTACAAAAATGTCCTAGGTATGGAAAAATTCCTTATTCTCTCGATTAGGTCAATTAATTTGGATAAATATTTAAACATAGGATGCTTTAATGAACAAAAAATCTTGGGAAGTCATTTGGCATTTTGAAAAGATTTATTCTAAAAGATTTTTTACTCCATGTGTTTGACCTAGGGTTTGAGTTTTAGAAGATTTTAACCATTCGATTTGAGGAGATTTTGGACTCTTCGAATTTATAGTCTATCCACGTATATTTCTTTAGTTGAAAGCACTTTCCAAAATGCTCTCCATTACAAGATATCCAAGATGAATGGAGTTGAGTTCAATGCCACCGGTGAGGTTTTAACGGTCAGGTTAAGCTAGAAATATGTGTAGGGAGTTCCCTGAGGGCAGAATAAAAGAGGACTTGGACTACAGGACCTCAAGGTGGTGAGCAAAGGCTTAATGAGTGAATGAGGCTCTTTTAAGGGTTTTGCCTTGTTCAACCTTCCCTAGATCAAATGGAAAGAAGATATCAACTGGCTATACTCTTAGATGCTTGACACATGGACAGGGAGTGGTTAGGAGCAGAAGGATCAAACGACATAAGAATAAACCAAATAGAAAGCTCCTCTTATCCTATATGCACATGTGGAGGCTTTAAGGGGTTAATCAAGGTATAAGAGAGACTTCAAGAAGTCTCTTGAGCATGCTTAGAAGGCTTAAATGATTTGAAAATGAATGGGTTAGAATTAATGGGTTATTTGACCCCATTTAACCCATTTATTTGATTTGTTGACTATGTTAACTAGTCAACAATCTAATTAACTACTAAAGTGGAACGGAGGGAGTTCTTGGGTGCTGGTTAGACTTATTTTGAGAGTTCTTAAGGATATGGATTGTAGTTTGAAATAATGTAGGAGGTTTTAAAATGGTTTGACCAAGTCAAAATAAATTGACTCGGTCAAATTAACCATGGTTTGATTTCAAGTGGGTTTAGATGTGTTTGAACCAAATGGTAGATGGGATTTAGAGCTTGATGGAATTTTGATTGGATAAAAATGATGGTTTTTCTTAAATATAGAGATTTGAAAAAAATTAAAAATGTTGACTTGGTCAACCTATGGTAATATGACTTATGACGAGTCTAAATATGTTTGAGTCATAGATTGGAAATAGGTTGAGAGTTTAAGGGACTTAATTTGGTTAAATAGGTTAAATTTACTCATTTGAGGTCTTAAGAGACTATTGGGTCAACCAGGTTGACCCAAGAATTAGGTTTTAGTTAAATGGGTTTAAAATGGTTAATGTGATATAGTAAAAGTGGTTCCTATGGCTGGAATGGTCTAAATGGTCAAATTGGCCATTTAGGCCATTAAAGGACCATTGGGTCAACCTAGGTGACTTGGTCAACTAGGTCAACTCATGAGCTGGGTCTAGTTTCAACAAGTTTAAAATGATATTCTGAGACTGCTGGAGGTGGTCCCAGGTTCTAGGGAGGTCATTTTAGTCAAATTTAATTTTTGGACCCTAAAGGTCCTGTTTGGTCAACTTGGGTTGACTTGGTCAACTTGGGTTGACTTAGTCAACCAGGTTGACCAAGAGCCTAGGTTTGGTTTGATGTTTGAAATATGTTGGAATTGGTCTCATGTAAGTAGGAAGCAAATTAGTTTGAAATGAGTATTCAAACCCTTAAAGGGTATTTTTGTTAAAACTATTTAACCTGGTCAACCAAGTTTTACCAGGATCTATGCTTAAGTCCAACATACTCCTAATGGTGATAAGAATACATTTAAAGAAGTTTTTAGGCTTGATTTGAATAGTTTATGTTGAAGCTTATAGAAAACTCCAAAATTGCCCTTGAGGGGAATTTTGGTCATATTAACCAGTTAGCAACTGGGGTCAAATTGGGTCTAACAAAATGCAGTTTACTGCTCAAGATATAATGATCAAGGGTCTGTATGTGGTTAGAGACTTTGGAGAAGGCTTTAAGGATAAGATCCACTAGGTCATAGGTCTAGTGACATAGGCCATAAATATTTAAAGGTTATATAGTCATTGGATTGTAATCCAATTTATGGGGCTAGAGTCCTTAGATTAAGCTTAAATTTGAAGGTTAAATCCTAGCTAGGTACATGTCTAATCAATATGCAATTTATAGATCATGAATCGGTAAACATTTAACTAGGGTTTGAAATGTTTAAAAAATCACTAAAAAATACTTTCAAGACTTAGGTCTTTAGCCTTGATTTTTGGTTTGGATTTCAGGATTTGATCTAGATTTTTAATTTATATGCTTGAATTTTAATTACCCAAGTAATTGGAAATCATTTTAATGATCATAAATGATTGTATAGGATTCAAGCTAGATTAGAGGCATGATTAAGATTTTAATTAGATTCGAGCTTTATATAGGTTTGAAGTATTGATATATTTGAGGGTTGAATTAATTTTATATTCAAATTAACATGAATCTAGATTGGTTTAAAAAGTGGATTGATCCTAGTGCCTTAGTTAATCTAGGGTCTTGATAAATCCTATGGTCTAGATAGATTTTATGATCTAGATAGATCCTAGGGTCTGGATAGATCTAAAGATTGGATGGGTTCCAGTGATCTCATAAAATAATGAGGTCAACAAATAGACCCCCAATATATATAATAAAATAATTTTATGTTGCACATATTGGCCATGACTGAATTAAAAGGTCAAGTTTAGGATTTTGATTCTAAGGAAGGGTAGAAATCTAGCCCTAAGGAATTTAGTTCAAATTGATATAAGGGAAGTGCAGGAAAGGTATACTCTACCACTAGTAGATCTGGTCCTAAGGAAAGGGAATACCTAAACTCTAAGGAAAATAAAGCTTGATTTTGGGATTTTAATTTAAAATTGAAACTAGGATGGTGTCATAGAGGGTGTTCTCCACGACTAGTAGGTCTAATCCTAAGGTAGGAATGGACCCAACCTTAAGGAAAAGGAGATTGATTGATCATATACGAAGGAAGAACTCATAACTATAGAGAACAAAATCATGATTTAAAATTAGGATGGTATCGTAAGGGGCATGCTCCATCACAAGAACATCTAATCCTAAGGCAACAAACTATTTAACCTTAAGGAAGAGAAAATTGGATGATTGTGTGGGAAGGAAGCATTGCTTCCCACAAAAGGGCGTGTTAGAAATTTGAAAACTAGGATGGTGCCATAAATGGGGTCTAGTGGATCTAATCCTAAATAATGAAAGCACGATGACTAACATCTAACCTTAGGGAAAAGAAGACAATAATATCTTATGGAAAGGAAGCATTACTTCCCATAGAATATCATATTTGAAATTTGAAACTAGGATGGTGTGGTATAGGACAATATCCACCACTAGTAAATGATCATATGAGGAGAAAGCTTGCTCCACATAAGATCGAGATCGGTGTTCAAAATTTAGGATGGTGCCACAGAGGGTGTGCTCCATCACTAAAGATCTAATTCTTAAGCAAGAAAGCATGTTGATTCACATCTAACCATACAGAATAGAATACTGGAAGATCATGTGGGAATGTAGCATTTCTTTCCATAGAAGATCGGGTCTAAAATTTAAAAACTAGGATGGTGCCACATAGGGTGTGCTCAATCACTAGTGGATCTAATCCTAAGGAAAGAAAGCATGATGACTCATATCTAACATTAAGGAGAAGAAGACTAGAAGATCTTGTGGGAAGGAAGCATTGCTTCTCATGGAAGATCAAATTTGAAATTTAAAACTAGGATGGTGCCATAGAGGGAGTTATCCACCACTAGTGAATTATCATATGAGGGGGTAGCTTGCTCTACATAAGATCAAAACTAGGGTTTCAATTTTATGATGGTGCAATAAATGCTCCATCACTAAAAGATCTAATCCTACAGTATGAAAGCACAAAGACTCACATTTAACCTTAAGAAAATAAAAAAAATATTCTAGAATTTGAAAGTTTGAATAAAGTTAAGTCTCCAAATAATAAAGACCAAGTCTCCTACTCAGAAGGTTCTAGGCCACAATAACTTATCGTGAGCTTCAACTATTTGGGATTTCTATTACTCTAACTTTTGTCGAGCTTGGAGGTATCCTTCTTCCAGCCCTCAAGCTCTTCTAAATATAAATGCATTTTGTTTCATTATAATCTCGTTCTTGATTACAAATTTAAGTGATGGGATTTGAACTCCTAGAAGGAAGTACAGCCTCAGACCCATACATTAATTGAAAAGGTGTGGATTTTGTTGAGATATTTAGTATGCATATTTGATATTCTTGCAACTTATATATTTTTTATGATTCCAACTATTATTGATTTGATTATTATTTCTCCTAACATATTTTGGAAGAATTCTTTTGCTCTTGTATGTACTAACATTTTAGGAAAATCATACTTCGGGTCGTTGAAGACTTCAAATCAAGAACATCTTAAAGTTTATTATGATTGAAGTCTGTATTTTTCATTTTATTGAGTCTGAGAGTGTGTGATTGTAATTGAATTGAGCACACACACACTGGGGGAGAGTTTTTAAAATTCATATTTTTAAACTGATCGTACTGTACAATATCACTTGGTACGGGATAATCTGGTCAGTTATTTTCCCCAATGAGCAGTTCAACGAACAGGAATGACATTTTTTTTAAGTATGGATTGTACGGATGATATTTAATTTCATCCCAAGATGAATGTCTTTGCTCTATCCTCGAACAAAGATCATACTAACGATATTTAATTTTATCCCAGGATGAATGTCTCTGTTCTGACCTCGAACAAAGATCATATGGATGATATTTATTTTCATCCTAGGACGAATATCTCTGTTCTGTCTTCAGATGAAGATCGTACAGACGATATTAAATTTTATCCCAAGATGAATATCTCTGTTCTAACCTTAAAGGAATATCATATGAACGATATTTAATTTCTTCCTAGGATAAACATCTTTATTCTATCTTCAGACAAAGATCGTACATAGAATATTTAATTTTATATAGGGACGAATGCCTCTGTTTCTATTCTCATTCATTTCATCTTGAAATTTAGTACAGATGAACTTTGAAATTTTTTTGTTTATACCGAACAAACTTATTTTGTACAAGTTGATAATCGGGTATGAAATGATTTTGTACCTATTAATAATGAGTTTGTATGCAACAGTATTTGAATTGTTCATACGTAAGAATATACGATCGTACTGTAAGATTGTGTATGCTCAAAATTGAAAACTTTAGTTTTCTAGATAGTTTTCATTTCTTTTGTATAAAGGTGCACTAAAACTATCTTCTAATAATCTTGTCTTCATGATTTTTCAAGGGCAATTGAAGGAGAGAGTGTTTTAGAGAGATTTCTTCTTAAGTGGAGTGTGAAGGGTTCACAAGGTTACTCAAAGGTAAGGATCTCTGCATGTGATTTGTGTTTTTCACTCTTCCTCTTATCTTTCTAGATTTCTCGTGACAAGATCTTCAGATAAGAATCGATTCTCTACTGACTCTTGAAGAGTGTGAACAGTCGAAGGTTCTCTGCCTATACTTGGAGGGCATTAAAGGACAAAGGTTCTCTGCCTACACTTTGAGAGTGTGAAATGACGATGATTCTCTACTGACACTTGGAGAGTGTGAAAGGACAAAGGTTCTCTACCTACACATAGAGGGTGTGAAAGGATGACGGTTCTCTATCAACACTTGGAGAATGCGAACAGCCCAAGGTACTCTGCCTACACTTGGAGGGTGTGAAAGGATGAGGGGTTCTCTGCCTATACATAGAGAGTATGAAAGGATGATGGTTCTCTACTGCACCGAGGGTTGGTGGAAGAGAGTTTGTAAAGGCTTCTCAGCCTTGATGTGGGGGCTAAAGGAGAGTCACTTTGGTAATAGTGCAATACCTAAAGTGGGAGGCTTCAGGGAGTGGATGTAGGTCATGTTTGGCTGAATCACTATAAATCCTTATGTAATTTTATTTTTCCATTACTTGTTTATTTACTACAAGTTTTATTTTTTATAGTCTAAAAGTTCTTTGTTTTAAAACCTTAATTAACTTGCTACTAATCTTTAACTAGTTTCATTCTTTTAAATCTAAGAAGGAATTTTTAAAATTACTAATTCACCACCTCCCTCTTGATTAGCCTTAGGAAATTAGCTTAGGTTTAAGAACCTAATCAAGATTTAACAAGAATCAATAAGTAGCATCAGAGCTTTGTTCCAAAATTATAAGTTTAGATTTCTTTTGATTAATGAGCATGGCTACATTTGGAAATCGGAACACACCAGAAGGTTACTCTATAATTAGACCCTTTTATTTGATAATATCCCTTTCAATTTTTGAAAAACATGCATGTCTATATTTTTATAGTCTTTAGATTATCGTATGTGGATCTTAGTACAAGAAGGATATACACATCTAACTAGATTAGTTGATGGCATTAGAGTTGAAACACCCTTTACAAATTGGACCATAGAAGAACATGACTTAGCATAGTTAAATGCAAAATATTTAAACAAATTTTTTGTGCACTTAAGTTAGAAGAAGACATGCAAGTTTCCACTTGCAAAAGTGGAAAGGATATATGGGATAGACTTTTTATCACTTATTAAGGGAGGGACTAACTAAGTAAAGCAATCTAGACTTAACATCTTATTACATGACTATGAATTATTTCGCATGAAAGCCAATGAATTTATTTCTAACATGTACAAAAGATTTACACAGATAGTCACTTCTTTGCATGCATTAGGTAAGGAACTAACAAATGCTAAAATGGTTAATAACATTCTCTATTATTTGCCTACTACATATGATGCTAAAATTACTGCAATTATAGAGTCTAAAGATTTGAATATTTACTCTATTGACAATCTTCTTGGATCACTAATTACTTATGAGCAAGGTGTGAGTCAAAAAAAGATTGATACAGGAGAACAACAAAAGGAGAAGAACATTGCACTAAAATTAGAGGAATCAGAGAGTGATCTATCACAACCTGAGGATGAGGACGACATAGCTTTAATGACTAGATAGTTTAGAAGCTTTTTGAAGAGGAAGCGAAAGAGACACCAACAATGAAACAGAGGTAAGTTCAAATGGAATGTTAAAGTTTCTAATTATGTGATTTGCTACAAGTTCAGGAAACTTGGACATATAAAATCTGAATGCCCAAATATTAAAGCCATTCCTAATAAGGAGAAGGTAGAGGAGAAACCAAATGTGAAAAAGGGCAGGAAGAGATTCCAAAGAGCTTTTTGGGCGGACTCAGCTTTTGATTCGTTAGAAATTGAAAAAGAGGAAGTCACCAACTTTTGCTTAATAGCCGATAATCTTGATCAGTCAGAACAAGAAGAAGTATGTAACTTAACCTATGTTGAATTATTTGAAGTTTTTGAAAGAATACATGATGCATATAGGAAGCTAAAGAAAATGCATGCTAGTCTTAATCTTGGAATGCAAGAATTACAATGTAATATAAAATCCTTATGAAAGATCATGCATTGATTGATAACAATCACATGAGCTTACTTGATGAATTTGATAACTTGAATAAGGAGAACGAGATTTTAAAATCATCCTATGCAACATTAGAAAATGAATTTAAAAATTTTAAGGATGAATATGAAAGTAGATAGCACTATTTTAATTTTGATAAAAAGATACTAAAAGATTTAAATATATTTTTGAAATTGAAAGTGTAAGCTCTCGAGAAAAATAGGAAATCCCTAACACTTAAAGATTTTACTAATCCTATTTTGTATCCCAAATTCTTATAACCAAGGAAGAGACAAAGTAATTATATAAGATTAAGAAATCCATTTTCTAGAGTTAAATGTTTTTTGGGGGATGACTGGACATATAGTACACACTTGTACCTTATATAGAAAGGCCCATTTAGTGTGGAAACCAAAGTTGCATAAACCTAGACATATCATACATGCATCTAGTTTTAATTTGCCAAAAGGAGAACCCAAACTAGTTTGGGTTCCCAGGCCTAACATTTGATAATTTCCTAGGCATGCTTTCATACAAGGTCTTGTGAGAGCATTTGGTACCTCGACAACAGTTGCTCAAAACATATGATTGGAGATACTAAGTAATTTATATCGCTAGAAACCAGAAAGGGAGGCAGGGTTACACTAGGAGATAACACCACTAAGAGAGTGGTTGGCATAGGTATGATTGGAAATTTATAGAACTTTTTTATTAAAAATGTGCTACTAGTTGAAAGCTTAAAGCATAATCTATTGAGTATTAGCTAGTTATGTAATAAAGGATATAATGTTAATTTTTTTCCTACTAGCTGCATATTAAGCCAAAATAAAATTGATGTTTTGCATGGATTAAGGGTAAACAATATTTATATGCTATATTTGAATTTTATTTCAGCTCTTAATTCTTTCAGTTTGAAAACTATTTTTGATGAGTCATGGCTATGGCATAGGAGACTTTGTCACTCTAGCATGAAAAACCTTAGAAAAATTACTTAAAAGGATTTAGTTAGAGGTATACAAAAACTAGACTTTATTAAGGATCATCTTTGTGATGCATGTCAAATAGGAAAATAGGTGAAGGCCTCTTTTCAGTCCAATAAGGATCTTAGAACTAGTAAACCTTTTTTAGATTTTATATATGGATCTTTTTGGACCAGTTGAAACTGTAATTCTAGGAGGGAAGGTATACGGATTTGTTATAATATATGATTTTTCTAGATTCACTTGGGTTAAATTCTTATATCATTAGAGTGAATCATTTAAGGAGTTTAGAGATTTTTTAACTTGGATTTAGAGGAAACTAGGGTGTGCGATTTTAACAATCAAAAGTGATAACGGCGGTGAATTTGAAAATGAAAAATTTGAGGATTTTCATAAAGAGAAAGGAATTGATCACAATTTTTTTTCTCCTAGAACCCCTCAGAAGAATGGGATAGTTGAAAGAAAGAATAAAATATTAAAAAAGCCACTCAAGCCATGTTGGTAGAATATTCGCTTTCTAAATAATTTAGGACTGAAGCAGTTAGCACTGCATGTTATATTCTGAATAGGGTCAATATTAGATCAAAATTAAACAAAATACCTTATGAGCTTCTTAAATGGAGAAGACCTAATTTGTTACATTTGCATATTTTTGGATGTAAGGTGTTAATACATAATAATAGAAAATCTTAGGAAAATTTGATCTAAAATCAGATGAAAGAATTTTTCTTGGATACTCTAGTGTTGGAAAATCTTATAAAGTATTTAACAAAAGAACTTTGGTAATTGAGGAGATCATACATGTTGTGTTTAATGAATCTGGAGTTTTGGAAGAGACAAATTTAGAAGAGGATGAGATAAAAAAATAACTCTCAAAAGATTGAGAAAATTATTTTGGATGAAAAATAGGAGATAGAAAACCCGTTGCCTAGAAATTTGAGATTTTCAAAAAACCACCATATGGAATTGATTTTAAGTGAACTCAGTGAGAGTGTTAGGATTAGGCATGGATTAAACAAAAAAAAATCAATCATTCTGCCTTTATTTTAATGATAGAACCCATAAATATAGATCAAGCACTTTTGAATGAATTTTAGATTTTGGCTATACAAAAAGAATCAAATCAATTTGTAAGAAATGAAGTTTGGAAATTAATTGTAAAGCCAAATGATCAAAATGTAGTTAGAACTAAGTGGGTATTCAAGAACAAAATGAATGACTCGAGAGTTATTGTTAGAAATAAAGCTAGATTGGTGGCTAAGGGATATATCAGATTGAAGGGATTCATTTTGAGGAGACTTTTACCCCTATAGTGAGACTTGAAGTTATCAGGATTTTATTAGCCTTTGCCTTTTTTAAAGGATTCAAATTGTATCAAATGGATATTAAAAGGGCCTTTAAATGGGGTGATTCAAGAGAATGTTTATGTTAAACAACCTCTAAGTTTTGAAAATTCAAAATACCCAAATCATGTTTTAAATTGAAAAAAACTTTATATGGATTGAAACATGCACCTAGGGCTTGGTATGAGAGGTTGAGCACTTTCCTAATTGATAGATCTTTTGAAAAAGTAAGTGTAGATACCACTCTATTTTTGAAGAAATTAGGAGATGATATACTCAATATACAAATTAATGTTGATGATATCATCTTTGGATCTACAAATAAAAATTTGTGTGATGATTTCTCTAAAATAATGAGTAGTGAATTTGAGATGAGTCAAATTGGAGATTTAAGTTACTTTCTAAATTTTAGCATTAAAAAATTTGAGAAAGGAACGTTTCTTATGCAGTCGAAGTATGTTAAGGACATCCTCAAAAGTATGAAATGGATAATGTTAAACCTGTCAGTACACCTATGAGTTCCTCAGTTCAGTTGGATAAGGACCCAAAGGAAAAATCTATTGATCTAAAGAAATTTAGAGGGATTATTGGATCTTTGCTTTATTTGGTTGCTAGTAGACCCGATATTATGTTCAGTATTTATTTATGTGCCAGATTTCAATCAGATCCAAAAGAATCACATTTGACAATAGTGAAAAGGATTTTGAGATATTTCTTGGGAACTCAGAACTTAGGGATTTGGAATCCTAAGTTAAGTTCTTCATTTGAGATAATTAGATATTCAGATTTAGAATTTTTATGTTGTAGAGATAATAGAAATAGCACATCTGGAACATGTCAATTTATTGGAAATTCTTTAGTTTCTTGGTCCAGTAGAAAATAGAATTTTATAGCCCTATCACTATTGAAACTAAATACATTGTCTTAGGAACTTATGTGGCACAAGTTCATTGGTTGAAATAATAATAGGTTGATTTAGGATTTATAATAGGCACAATTCAAATTTATTATGATAACACTAATACCATTTGTATTTCAAAAAATCTTATTCAACATTTTAGAACCAAACATATAGATATAAGTCATCATTTCATAAGTGATCATGTATCCAAAGGAGAATTTGAATTGAATCATGTTTCAACTGAAAATTAACTTGCATACATTTTTACAAAACCACTAGCCTTTGATACTTTCAGTATATTAAGAACAAGGCTTGTTGTGATTGATCTGAATGCTTAATTAAAATTTTCTACAAACTTGATATGTATGTTTGTGTGTTTTCTATTTTTGTAATTTTATGTGTGTATTTGCTTTTGTGATTTTTGTGTTTTTTTCTTTTGTGTGATTTTGAAATGTTTTCACATCGGATTTCCTATTTCTGATCGTTCGTGCAAATTTTTCTAAGTGTCTTATTCGTATTATTTGAAATTATTTTTGTACTATACGAATTTTGTAGCATGTTGATCATTGGGTTGGACTAATTATGTGTAGTTTTGTTTTTTCAATACATATCATATTGTACGATCTCCATATCATCCCAAACGATGTGTATTCATTCGTATGTATGCATGTAGATGGTTATACAGGTAGAATTAGTTATTATAACTGATCGTATATACGAACCTGGAGTTTGTACATATGAACAATGTGTCATTCAATGTGGGGGATAACTCAAACCATAATTAAAATGATCTTAAATAACCAATCATCCTGGACCAACACCTGTTCGTCTGTAGGATTGTATGGTCAAAAAGTCTGTATGAAAGGATACCTCATAAATTGTGTGATTACAAAAAGTTGTTTCATTTTGAACATACTCATTCGTACATATGAAGTTTATTTTTATACATATGAACCGCTTTTCGTACGTACGAAAGATCATTTTTCTTTAAATATAAGGGCTTAAAAACTCAAATCTCATTCACTTCAATAGCCTTTAAAATCCTTCTAATCTTTTAATCCTTCAATGGCAAGTTATAGCTAGAGGGGTAGACTGATCAAGGGTTCATCTTCTAGGAGCGAAGATGACAACTTTTGTCCAAGACTAACGAGGATTCATTTCTTTGGTTTGTTTCTACCAAGATCACACCATCTTGAATCCTTCTCCAAAAAAACATTAACTTTCAAGTGATGCCTCTTTTTGCTGCCACCCAATTCGCTTTTATCCTGACCCTTATTCATTACTACGACAAGGACACACTTCACTACTTTCTATCCAACAAGTCCTTTAGCACTGACCAAAGTAGGATTATGTATTATGTTTTGAAGAAGTGGGTTAAAATTACTAAGGAGATTTGGGGACCTTCTTGCAATTAAGGACTCAAGGAATTAGCCCACACTTTAACTTCTGCTTCTGATTTTGACTGGACTGAAATAAATAAAGCGATTAGTGGGATTGAACAAGTGTGTCATTTACCTAGGGTGTCCACTTTGAACAAAAATACTAGGATCATCCAGCATGTTCTTAGAACCTCTATAATTTCTAAAGCTAGTGATCATATCAATATTAGTCCTCCTCTTTCCACTATGACCTACCTTATCATGACTGGTCAACCTATTGATGAAGACTAACTCATTATTGACTACATTCATGGGCTTTTTGAAATTGGCCATGTCTTTCATAAGAGAAAGAAGAACATTACCTTAGGACATCTAGTGACCTACATTCTTAAGAAGAAATACAATCTAGTTCATCATGATCATCATATATAATTTCCCATCAAATTCATTGATGCTTTATTCCGAGCATGTTTTTGGAGAGATGATGGAAGTGAGGATTCTAAGGCAGAAGTGGGAGCACCTACTCCTACACCTGTACCTGCTCGTGGACCAGCCCTTCAGGAGATGGTTTAGTGCTTGACATACTTGAGAGTCGTTTTGATTAGCATTTTGATCAAATACAGACTCACCTTCACCAGCAGGATGCTCAATACCAGTAGGACATGGGTTAGGCTTGAAGTTAGTTCGAATCAGTGAACACCAATGTGGCTATGATTAGTAGCTATTTTTCCTTATTCAACCAGCCACCTCCTCCAGACCAAGGCCCCTCAGAGTTATAAATGTACTTCTTGAGTGTTATCTTTGCCATACCTTAGTGATATGATGTGATGACTTCTATAATTTTTTTGTGATTATCTTTTGTTTTTATTTTTATGTTTGATGATTTGTTGTAGTTATATTCATATCATCTGTTTCATTAGATTTTCTTTATTTTGATATCAATAAAAAAAGTCTTGTTTTGTCTAGTCATTTTTGTTTTCTATTAGAAATGTTTGTTTTGCCTATATGATAATGCTGATTTAATTGATCTAAAAAGTGTTATAATATGAATAGTAATACAAAATTTAATTTCATTAAAAATCTAATTTTTCAAAAATATAAGTTAATTTATAACTTGATTTAGTTAAAACTATCGATCTCATATTCTTTTTAAGCATACAAAATTTTAATATTATTATTACAAGTTTAATGTCTTATTATAATTTTATTTCTCTTTTCAATATAATTATCTTTGTACTTAGAGAAGTTTGAGTTTTTGGATTATTGATCTTAGAAAGATTAATTAAAAGATGGAGATGTACAAGTGTACAAAAATCAAAAGGATGCACAATAGTTCGCAAATTAAAAGAGGCACAAAATTAGCCCAAATACAGAAAGATGCACAAAGAGTGTCACAAATATTGAAAAGATGCACAATGTTGTCAAACATGTAAATGTTCTTTCCTCTATCTTTTAATATTCAATTTCAAATCAATCTAATGTTAAATTATATTTTGTATTCGAGATTGACTTAAATTAATCTTCATTTCATCAAATTTGTGATAATTTTTCTTATCCAATTGTCTAGAATGTTTCATGACCTTGATGTATCCTTTCTATGTTATATCTTAATTTAAATGTTATGAATATTTATTTTTCTCTAATGAACATTAATCTTGTTATTGCAATTATAAATCAATCTCTTTCTGGATCAATTATCAAAGGTTTCTCATATAACTTCTTACATTTCTTTTGTTTTTTCTTCTTCTCTTTTTGCTGGTGTCAAAAAGGGGGAAAAATATTATTTGAATTTGAGTGTTTGGTGTTTGCATTTTATTATTTCTTGTCTAGTTGTTTGTTTTAGACGTAGTATTTAGTGTTTTTGTTCTTTTTTCTCTCGCTTTATATGTTTTTAAGAACTTAAAAATTAAAAAAAATTGATTTGATCTTTATAGAAATTCCCTTATATTCATATGCTTATTTATTTAGGGGGAGTTAAGGAGAAATTTAGGATTGTCAATTTTATTCAAATAATAAATATTTTGCCATCATCAAAAAAGGGGAGATTATTGAGATAGTTGCTATGCATGTTTGATATTCTTGCAACTTGTATGTTTTTTATGATTCCAAATATTATAGATTTGATTATTATTTCTCTTAACATATTTTGGAAAAAAAAAATTTCTCTTGTGGGTACAAACATTTTCGAAAAATCATACTCCGGATCAGTGAAGACTTCAAATCAATAATAGCTTAGAGTTTATTGCAATCGAAGACTGTATTTTTCATTTTATTGAGTTTGAGAGTGTGTGATTGTAATTGAGTAACTGAGCACACACACATCAGGGGATAATTTTAAAATTCATATTTTTAATTTGATCATACTATATGATATCACTTCTTACAGGATGATCTGGTAAGTTATTTTCTCCATTGAGCAGTTGAACGAATAGGAATGAAATTTTTTTTCTAAGTATGGATCATATAGATGATATTTAATTTCATCCCAGGATGAACATCTCTATTCTATCCTCGGATAAAGATCATATGAACAATATTTAATTTTGTCCCAGGATATACATCTATGTTCTAACCTTGAACAAAGATTGTATGGATGACATTTATTTTCATCCTATGATGAATGTATCCATTCTATCTTCAAACAAATATCGTACGGATGATATTTAATTTTGTCCCAAGATGAACGTCTCTATTTTGACCTCAAACGAAGATCATACGGACGATATTTAATTTTATCCCAGGAAGAATGTCTCTATTCTATCTTCAGACGAAGATCGTATGGATGATATTTAATTTTATGCAGGGATGAACACCTCTATTTTTATTCTCATTCATTTCATCCTGACATTTCGTACAATTGAATTTTGAAAATTTTCTATTCTTATAGGATGAACTTATATCGTACGGGATAATGATCGGGTTTGAAATGATTTCGTACCTATTCACAATGAGTTTGTACGCAATAGTATTTGAACTGTTCATATGTATGAATATACGATTGTGTACACTCAAAATTGAAAACTTTAGTTTTTAGGATAGTTTTTAGTGCCTTTTGTATAAAAGGTCCACTAAACTTGACTTCTAAAAATCTTGCCTTCATGATTTTTTAAGGGAAATTGAGGAGAGAGTGTTTTAGAGAGATTTTTCCTAAGTGGAGTGTGAAGGGTTCACAAGATTACTCAAAGGTAAGGATCTCTACGTGTGATTTGTGTTTTTCACTCGTCCTCTTGTCTTTCTAGATTGTTCATGAGAAGATCTTCAAATAAGATCCGATTCTCTATCGACACTTGGAGAGTGTGAACAACCGAATGTTCTCTTCCTACACTTAGAGGATGTGAAAGGATGAATGTTTTCTACCTACACTTGGAGAGTGTGAAAGGACGACGGCTCTCTGCTGACTCTTGAGAGTGTGAAAGGACAAAGGTTCTATTCCTACACTTGAATGGTGTGAAAGGATGACGGTTCTCAGCCGACGCTTGGAGAGTGTGAATAGTGGAAGGTCTCTACCTACACACTGAGGGTGTGAAAGGATGAGGAGTTCTCTGCCTTTACTTGGGGAGTTTGAAAGGATGATGGTTCTCTATCGCACCGGGGATTCGTTGAAGAGAGTTTTGTAAAGGCTTCTGCGCCTTGCTGTGGGGGCTAAAGGAGATTCACTATGATAATATTGCAATACATGAAGTGGGAGGCTTCAGGGAGTGGATGTAGGTTGTTTTTGATCAAACCACTAAAAATCCTTATGTCATTTTATTTTTCCACTGCTTATTTACTTACTGCAAGTTTTATTTTTTGTGGTTTAAAATTTCTTTATTTTAAAACCTTAATTAACTTGCTACTAATCATTAACTGGTTTCACTCTTTTAAATCGAAAAAGGAATTTTTTAAAAGTACCAACCCCCCCCCCCCCTCTTGGTTAGCCTCGAGACATTAGCTTAGGTTTAACAACCTAATCAAGATTCAACAAGAATCAACAGATTTGGTCAGGGACCTACAAGTGGTCTGGTATGTCCATATGCTTCCACCAACCTCTCATCCTACTTACATTTATTCATCCAATGTCTTTTTGATGATTTTAACTAAGGTTTTTTTGAAGTCCTTAGTGAATTCATTAGCATGCGTGTAATAAATTATGAATATCTCCAATTGATACCATGGAGACTCATAAAATTGTTGATTTTCATAGACTTGAAAGCACAACCATTATCAGATATAATTTTATGGGGCACACCAAATCGATATACGATATGGTTACAAAAGAATTTCATAACATGGTGTGATGTTACATTACTAAAATGAAGTAATGAACCAATGTAGTGGGAGGGTCAATTAGCCTGACGATATCCATGCCCCAACTTTTGAAGGGCCATGAAGATATCGTGGGATGTAAAACATTAGGCGGCTGATGTAGAACCACACCATGTACCTGGCACATATAACAATATTTTTTAATTTTCTTGTAATTATCAATCATTATAGGCTAGTACTAACCAAGTATTTTAATTTTCATTTTCATCTTTGGAGTAAATTTATGAGTACTACATAGTCCAATATGGACTTTGTTAATGATCTCCAGGGCCTCTCATTTTCCTAAATAGTGGAGCCACATTTGATCGAACTATTGATGATACAATGTATTATTGACTAGTGCATATGATAGTGCATGTTTATTTATTTGATTAGTAAGTGACCTATCATGGGGGGGCTTGCCTTATTGAAGGTAATTGACCAGTTTTTATCTCCAATCTCCTTTATCAACTACTAAAAAGGCCGAAAGGACCTGGGGAGATTATTTATTGATGTGATCCAAATCTATAGGATATTTGACTTAACAACCTTGAACTTCTATAGGAATGAAGTCTTCTTCTGGAAAGACCAATTACTTTACAAGCTTTGTTTGGGCATATGCCAAAGAATTTTTTCGATGGGGAATCTTATAAATTGTTACAAAAGGAATCTACTCGAGTAAGTGACTTGTGTAGTGGTGGTACTTCAGGACTTTAGGATTCAAAACTATATAGGTCCCTATAATCTGGTTAATCTCCAGTTGAGAGTCACCAAAGATTTTAATTTATTTAATTTATATTTGTATTATAATGGGATTATCAGAGCTTCATACTCAGCCTCATTATTTGTGCAAGGCTTTGATAAGTGGTAGGTGCATCACATTCCCTTATCTATTGTTATGAAAACCAAGCTAATTTTGATATTTTAAGGGATAGTAGATGTATGTGTATTGCCCTTTTTTTTGAATAAAAGATGCAAATTTCATTAAAGCTAAAGAAATACAAAAAAGTACATCCTACTAAATGGATGAGAAACTAATATAGTCCTTCTTAATCAAGTCTACAAAGCTTGATGGAAGTTATATATCTAAAAAAGTTTCCTAATAAAAATCTCCTAGTAATGCAAGATGGGAGCAAAAATCTGCCACCTTATTACAATCTCTTGGAACAAATTTAAAAATGATGTTTTTAAAGACTTCAAGAAATGAGAGGTCTGGCCTTTGAGATTTATTCCTGTCTGAATTCCTTTTTGTTGAGAGTTGGAGCTTATTAATGATATTTAAACTGTTACCCTCTACTATTATTCCCTTATATTCACTCATCCATCCTTGTATGTAGTTGTCAAATGTGATTATTGACTTGAGCTCCAAAAAAGCGATATCCCAATGTATCATTTTCCTTTCATATGCACACATCATTCTCCCTTTGTGGTCCCTAAGCACTCATGCAATTCCTACTGCATTTAAAGTTAAAATTGCCACATCAAAATTCAGTTTGATCCAACCTTAGGAGTGGGGGCACCAAAATTTGGGCAGTTTTTATTGATTGGTGTCCCATTTCTTCTCGAATGGAGCTAACTATATAGATCAAGCATCAGATAAGATTTCATCTACTATATATGTTATTGTTAGTACATTCTTCCCATGTTTTGAGTAGTTTTGGAACTTCCAGTTATGGTAGGAGATATAAATTCTAGGCATTATAACATTCAAATTTCCTTTGTTTTTTAATTCTTCCTAACACTGCTAGATGTTTTGAAAAATCGGGACATTTATTCACCATTGTCTCAAATTCTGCAATATTGCCATTAGCTTAGAGTAATTGACAGTAATGTTGTTTGTGTCTTCATAATTTTAGCATCCTCTAGGACATTCCTTGTTGCTCATTAATCTTCTATGGTGTAACCATTCATTGGTAGGCAATGCTTCATTGAGTAATCTCCACCAAAATAGAAATTCTTTTTGATTAACTTTAAGCTTATGCATCCAACTTAAATTTTTCACCTTGCGGTTTTGATCTTGATAGATGGCTTCCTGAGACAAAGAAGTGATAGATCTCCCTGAGTTGCTATATATTAATTCAAAATCATCTTCATCATCCTCCTTTCCAACTGGTATTTGTTGAATAATATCACACATTTCTTTTGAAAAATATATGGTCAGCTTCTCCTTATTCCAATTCCCATCATACTTTTTAAACGAGGATACCTTCTCATCATTCAGCTCTTTGACATTATAGGTAGTTGGCCATGTTCCAAGTTTTCTGTTAAGTATCCATATATCACTTGTAATGTTGATTTTTTCTCCATTCTTTACTCTCCATCTTATTATAGGTTTTAAATATTTTGCTCCTTCCTTCAAAAATTTCCACGTTGGAGATATATTTCTTCTTACACTTTCATCCCAAATGTTTTCACCATATTTTAATTTTAAAACTCTATTTAAGATAGATTCATACCCTTGTAAGAAATTCCAATCCAGCCTTGCTCTCAACAGGCCTTGTCTTTTCGCAGCTCCTAGTGCACCAAAACCTCCTTCTTTAATAGGTAGACATAATGTTTCCCAAGCAATGTAATGCAGGCCTTGTCTCCCATCTTTCTTGTGCCATAAAAAACTCTTGCTTAATTTCTCAATTATTCATCAAAACACTTTTTGGTATTAATGAATGCACCAATTGATATGAAATCATGAAGGAAAAAGTAGTTTTAGTCAACAACACTCTTCCTTCCAATGAAATCAACCGTACTCCCCATGAGTTCAATCTCTCCATTGCTTTCTCAATGGTGTAGTTGAAATTTTGTGCTTTCAAGCTTTTAATGCCAATTTTATTCCCAAATATTTGAATTTCTTTACTTTGCTTACTCCCATTAGTTTATTTAATTTCCTTCTTCTCCTTATTGATACCTACTTCCCGTATAGCACTAGTGACTTTTTGGTATTTATTTTATGACTAGTCTAGCCGCAATACTTGTTAAGTATTTTCTTTAATGTTTCAACATTCTTTCTATTAGTTTCAGCAACTAATAACACATCATCAGCAAATAAGAAAGTGTTATTTTTTCTACTTTAGGAGTTAATCTTATACCCAAGTGGTTAGATTCTAGTTGGAGAGCTTTAGACAACAGCTCAGAGCACAAAATGAACAAGCTTGGAGATAGTGGGCAACCTTTCCTAAATCCACAATATGCTTTGATCCATCCCGTCCTTCTACCATTTATGTTGATTGCATATTTTGGGTACCTAACACATGCCATAATTAGCTTCATTAACTCTCTGGAAATCCCAATTTCATCATGACTTGGTTCAATGTTTCCCAACACATGCTGTCATAAGCTTGTTCCATGTCAATCTTAATCAACATATATCCTGATTTAGCAACCAAAAACCTCATTTTATTAACTATCTATTATGCTAGAAGGAAGTTCTCTGAAATGTTTCTTCCCGGAACAAAGGCACCTTATTGCTCTAGATTGCCTTAGGGAGGTATAAACTGAGTTTACTAAGGATCATTCCTTTTACCATTTTGTAAATGGTCCAGCATAGACAAATGTGTCTGAATTTAGATCATTCATTAGCATATTGAACTTTAGAAATTAATACCACTAAAGTCTATTTCCAATGCTCTGTCATAACTCCTATTTTGAAAAATCATTCAATTGCATTCCATGTTTCTCCATTAACAATACTCCAATATGTTTTGAAGAAGCAAGCATTTGCACCGTCAATTCCTGGTGATTTGTTATTGCCCATTTTCATCATCGTATTGAACAGATCATCCTTGGTATAATCTAAATTCAACAATTTTATCATATCTTCTTTTAGGATTTCTTTGTTAGTTAATTCCGGCCATTCTTCCATATTTGTATTATGTTTGCTCCATTTTATAGAGAAGTGGTTCTCTATTATTACATGTATAGAATCCTCATTCATTTTCATTGTTCCATCTTCACTAGCAATATGATTGATCTGATTACTTTTCTTCTTTGTCGTGGCATATGTAAGGTAGAACCGAGCATTTTTCTCCCCATCCACCACACATTGGATTTTAGATCTTTATCTCCACCTTGTTGCCAATCTACCAAATGTAATGTTAAGTTCAAGAACTTTAGTTTTAAGAATAAATAAGTTATCCTGGTTCAAGACGTCTTCAGAAGTCTCCGAATTTTGTAGATTTAAAATATTCTTTTGTAACTCTTGCTTTTTCAACATGAATTATTTTAATTTGTTTTTTTCTCCAATAGTAAAGATTCTTGAGAGATCCTTTGATTTTTCTTCTCAAGATTTCTTCAGCATTTCCATGATCCCTTTTCCCCCAAGACTTGAAATGATCCCCCTTGCTGCCTCATAGGAGCACCACACATTCTCAAATCTGATTTCTCTTGGCTTGACCCTTTTTATAGTTTGAAATTGAAGGAGTAGTGGACAGTGATCTGAAGCCACTCTAGGAAGGTTTTTGATGATTGTTGAATGAAACTCCATCATTGACTTTGAATTAAGCCAAATTCTATCAAGTCTCTCCCATATCCTAGCAAGTCATTCTTTGTTATTACACCATTTAAATTTCATACCCATAAAACCAATGTCATGAAAGTCATTATTGATCATGAACTCTCTCATCTCTTGAGGTCCATGTGAGAAAATGAATCTTTTCCCACCCTTCTTCTCATGTTTATTTTGTAAACAATTGAAATCTCCCCCTAGAATACAAGATTCTTCACGATTCATTTTATTCTCAATCATTCTCTATAGGCATCTTCTCTCATATAAATTTTTGTTGCATATACTATGCAAACCTTCACTGTAATACCCACTAGAGTTAATAGGTTGCCAATAATTCCTTGATTAGATGACTCAATAACATTGAATGAATTGGTTCTATGTTTTTACAAAGCACTCCTCCTGACTTACCAATAGCAGCCTCATGGTAGAAGTTCCATTCATCTCCAACTAGCTTTCTAACATCTTCTTTATCCAACCTTTCAACTTTTGTTTCCAAAAGACCAACAAAAAAATGTCATTTTCTCCTATTAAACTTCTTAAGTAGTGGGACGCTTCCTTTTTCTTAGCTCCCCTACAATTCCAGAACATTATAGAAGACATTTAATTGACTTGTGGGGTTGAGGCCCCAACCTTCTCACCACCTCCTTCCCCTTTTCTTGTTCTTTGATTGGCCTTGATGGGTCCTAATATTTTCATTTCTTTAGCTAGTTTATTATTAGAAGATAGTTTAGGATTAATACCTATTTCCATCTTCACATTCCCCTCTGGTACCATTATTACCTCTCCATTACCATTGTATTGATTCTCTATTATATCATGAACTACTGTTTCGTTATTTCTTGCCACTTGATTAATTCCATCTTATTTTGTAATTTGAACTAGTGCCACACTTTCTCCAAGGAGCTCATACTTATTTTGGATTTGGTTTTTAGATTGATCACCTTCTGCTATATCTATTGCTTGGATCATGGTTTGATTTGCTTCTGTATTTTTCTCACTTTCCATGATGATTTCTCCTTCTTCTACCATTTAATAGCTAATTGCTTCATACTCTGCCACCACTTTTCATTTGTTTCCTTCTCTTTAATTACGTAGACATTTGCTTTAGTTGTTTCCTCAGTATGGGGTTTCTTTGGTGCATTCTTCATAAATGATTTCTTAGCCAGTCCACCATTAGAAACAAATCTATTTTTGTTTGTTTCGCAATTCACATGGACCCATGGTCCATAGCCATTATTCTATACACCTTCATGGACCGAGACTTGTGTTAGCTTGCTAACATCTTCAAATTGCATTTTTTCCACCATGATTCCCTTTCTACAATCACTCATGATGTGTCCAATTTTTCCATATTCAAATTAAAAATTTGAAATTCTCTCATATTCAAATTTTAGAAAAAATCTCCCTATAATACCTTCCACCCAAAACCCTCCTAGAGGAAGTGATTGGTCTAGCTTTACACAAACACATACTCTTGCAAACTCTCTTCTACCCCATTGAAACATATTGCCATCCAACATTAAAGGGACACCAACCATAGAAGCAATCCTTGCTATATTGCTCTCATCCCAATATTGCAAGGGTAGTTGAGGCATTCTAATCCAGATTGGGGAAGTAAGTCCTTTCATAGAAGTAGGTGAGAATTCCGGTGACCAACGATCCATACCTATGATATGTCTATTCAGAAAACAAGGTCCTCCTAAAAGGACTTCTTCTAGAGATTCAACTATTTTGAATGAACACAAAAACCATCCCATTCCAAGTGTGGTAAAGTGGAATTGGTCATACTTTGCCTATTGACACCTTAGCTCCCAAGCTACAATGTGAGAAGGTAGTTCTTTCCCAAAGATCTTGCATACCAAAGACTTACCAGCATTAGTGATTTTCGATTCCACAATCATTTTGAGTACTTTCCCATCTTTCGTCATCACATTTTCTCCATCCTTGAAATTTATTTTTATGTAAGGATGCTTGGTCCACGCATTCTTAGAGTTTAGATTCTTTGCATTCTTCTCACTCATTTGATCATACATTTGGCTTGCTATATTGATTTTTACCATCGGTAGCCTATCCTTCAAACTATCATCTTCCTTATTGACATTAGGAATAATATTTTTATTCTCAGAACTCAGGGAATTCACATTTATCACACTGTTGCCAGGGATTGCATTTGAATTTTTAAATCTTTGAACAAAAATATTCATCCCTGAAGAAGATGCCTCATTATCTACAAATTTCATAGGAGATTGTTCTGGTTTCTTCATAATTCAAGGAGTTTTAAATTAAGAATCTATAGAAACTTACTTACCCTTACCTTCCACATGATTAGTAATGTTAGGATTATTACCTCCATTTTCATTTATCACTAGTATACCTCTGGCTCTTCTTCTTCATGCTTGCTCTGCATCAATCATTACAGTTCCTATCGATCCTTCAATTGCATCATTGTTAATCTTTGTAGATTCAAAAGCATCTATATCCTTCATTGTGGATCCCAATGATGGCTGGCAGCAATCCGCCACCATGTTCAGTTCTCCTACGATGATTATGGCTGAAAATTCGGGAGTGGTGAATTTGAAAACTTCTCTCTCTAGCGGGAAGTTTCTCTCTCTAGAGAGTATGTGCATTGCCCTTTTAGGAGGGTGCAACACCATCAAAATTAATTTCACAGACTCAATTGTTGGACCCCTTAAAACTAATGATTTGCTCATCAGGTAAGTCATCATTTATAGGAGATTTCACTGGCAGCAGGTGTGCCACATAGAATTTAGTAATGGCCTGACCTATCACAACATGGAGGGGACTGAAAGTGATTTCAAATTGAAGCAATATCATAGAATAAATAGCTAAAAATTCTGACAATATAGACCATATCATAGGATATTATAGGGGATTTACATTGGAAATCAAATTAACATGATGAGAAAGCATGTAATGCCTTAGTTTTTATGATGCAATGACTAATGTAAGATAATGTTTGTCAATTGCATGGTACCAAATTTCTGTCGGAAGGAGTCTCCTACTTAGGTAGTAGAGATCATTCTATTTCCCCTAGTCATTAACTTGAGCTAGGAGGGCCCTGAAAGACTTGCCAAGGGCTACAGTGTAAAGGATTAAATGTTTCCCCAAAATAGGGGCTACTAGGACTAGAGGATTTGTTAGGTATTATTTAATATTTTTGAAGGCAGATTGAAATTTCTTGTCCCATATGAATTTTGTGCCCTTTTTGGCTAGGAAAAAGAATGGTTGACATATTCTAGATAGGTTAGAAATGAATCTTCTTATATACGCCAGTCTGCGCTGAAGAGAACTTAGTTAAGTAAGGCTATTGGGAAGAAACATTTTTAAGATAGCTTTAATTTTGGTTGGATCAATTTCAATTCAGCTGTGCTTGACTATGAAACCCAGAAATATCCCTAACATAATGCCAAAAGAGCACTTGGGATAAATTTAATTTCATAATGGCATAACCTCTTGATGATGATTCTTAAGTAAAAAAGATGAGCATCATTCACTTTTCTCTTGATAACTAAATAAATGATGTATCACTCAACTTGATTATAGATTAAGTTGTCAAAGATTCGAGTCATGGACCATTGGTAGGTTACACCAACATTTTAAGGCTAAATGGTATCATTTTATAACAAAAAATCCCTATAGGGGTTCTAAATGCAGTGCTGCTCTTATCTTTTGGGGCTATCTTGATTTGGTTGTAACTAGATGAGTCATCCGTAAAAGAATAAATAACATGCGAGGAGGCTATGTCCACCATAATTTTCGTATGGCCAAAGGAAATTCATCCTTAGGACATGCCTTATTCATATCCCTATAATAAACATAAACTCGGATTTGACTATTCTTTTGAATCGGTATGATGCAAGCTATCCAAGAGGCATATTGTTCCTCTCAAATAAAATCAGCCTTGTCTAATTTCTTGACTTCAAAAATGACTTATTGTTTGAGCTCTAGACGCATGGGTCTTGGAGCTTGCTTGACAGGAATTAAACCATGCTAGATTCCAAGTTTATGGATTGCTACATCGGCAGACAAACCCAGCATTTCATCATATGTTCAGGTGAAGCAATCCTTAAACTCAAAAAGAGGTTCAATCAAATCCCTAGACTCATCCTCACTCAACAAAGAACTTATGAAAGTGGGGTGAGGGTCGTTCATTATTCCAAGGTTAAATTCTTTAAGTACATCAATGATCAGTTTAATTTTCTTTTCAAATTTAGGGGGTGCATCCCGAACTTGTAGTTCATAAGAATTATCTAAAGTCTCCAAATAAAGTCTATCAAGTGAATTGATGACTTAAGTAGGGATATTTTTAGATTAAGGATAACTAATTATCATCAAATAATATTCATCATCATCAAAAAAATTAACAGTACGAAAGATGAAATCACTTATATATTTTTTTATTAATTTTTGAATTCCAAATATTTTTATGGTATCTAGCTTGACCTTTAGTCCATCGTGTTGCGATCCATGACCCCGAGGTTGAGATTTTGATGATGCCAAATAAAGTTGCCTAAACCACTTTTTATTGATTATCATTTAATGTTTGCTATTGTCCGTGAGTACTAACATTTCAGGAAGATCACAAGCCACTCAGGACAACGGGAAGACTCAAGACTAGATGGATTAGGAGTATGAGTCGGACAATGTATTTTATTATTTATTTTATTTTTTATTTTCTTGAGTTTGGCCACAAACTACAGGTAAAGTCTGAGCAATCATGCACACACACAGGGGGAGAGGGTTTTTTAAAAGTAAAAAAAATAGTTTTTCATTCTCTGGTAATCGTACTGTACTAATTTATTTCATAATGTACGATATACTATTATAACACGTGTTATGTGAACACATCGTACTGTACGACTACTATCATACGAAATGGTCTATTTTAAATCCAAAACCCTAGCCGTTATGCTAACTTAAGTATGATATTTTGCGCCGTTCGTACTGTACGATGACGTTCGTACGGTACGATCTATTTTAAATACATACTTAATTTAACCCGTGATTAGTACAAGAAATCAAGGCATAATTACAAATTGAAAATCATACTGTACGAACAACGTTGTACAATATGATGAATAGAGACGAATTATGATTGTCCCGGAGATCATCTTGGACGATCCTGTGTTTTTTGTCTCATCGTACTGTACGATTACGATTATACCATACGATGAAAAGAGACGATATTTGATCGTCCCAGAATTCATCTTGGATGATGCCTTGATTTTCACTATTCATACGGTATGATGTAGATCGTACCATATGATGAACAGAGATGACATTTTATCGTCTCGGGTATCATCCAATACAAGTAATGTATTGTGAATCGTACCGTACGATATATTATCGTACTGTACGATTAGTTTTTGAACTATTCATACACCTTCGTACCAGGACCAATAATCGTATTGTACGATTATAACAGCTACTTTTGAAATCTGAGGGATTTTAGAGCCCATTTTTATGTGAAAAACTTGTCCTATTTTGAGAGAGAGAGATAGAAGAGTAAAACTTGAGTAGAGAGAAAATGCCAGAGAGAGCTCTTGAGAAGTTTGAGGGGTTGAGAGAGGAAGAAGAAGGTGAGCTTGGTGAGGGAGAAGAGGTGTGAGGGAGATCACACGATTGCTCCGATCTTGCTGCAACTTGCTCCTCCTGTGGCCTGGGAAGAACTTGTGGGAGGCTTTCTAAGGGGGAGACTCTTCTAAGTCTGTTGACCTCGAAGGAACTCTGCCTTCTCCAGGAGGGAGAAAAATAAGAAGGTTCTCTGCCGTCACCAGGAGGGTGAAAACAGCGCTTGGCACTCCGCCATGCCGAATTAGTGAAAGGGAGTATTGTAAGGGCTTCTCGGCCTTGCCGAGGGGGGCAAAAGGAGAGCTATTTGTTGGTAGTGAAATTCCTGGAGTGGAGGACTCTGGGGAGTGGATGTAGGTCATGGTTTGACTTAACCATTATAAAAATCTCGGTGTGCTTTTTCCTTATTATTTTTATTTTTGCTTGCATTTTTATTTCATAATATTTGCTTGGAAATTGTGAAAGAAAAAGATTTTATTGTTGCCCGTTGCCTTAGAAGTTATTTTAAATGTTCATGTGAAAACAAAAAAAATAATTATAAAAAATATTAGAACTCCTGGTTAGGTTTTAATTATTGCAATAAAGTTTTCACAATTCACCCCCCCCCCCCCCCCCCCCCCCCCCCCACCCCCCCCCCTCTTATTCATCTAGTAATTTCAATTGGTATCAGAGCCTGTTTTCAAAAAAAGGGTTTTAGTAAACCTTGAAAAAAAACGATCATGTCACATTTTGGAAATCGTAACACCACGGAGGGTTATTCAATAACCCATCCACCACTTTTTGATAACATTCCGTTTGATTTCTGGAAAACTATAATGTCTACTTTTTTACAGTTTATTGATTACTGCATGTGGATGTTAGTGAATGATGGATATGTTGCAATAGTTAAAACTGTCAATGGATTGAAAACTCTTGTACCTTTTAATGAATGGAGCAATGAGGATACGGAATTAGCCTAATTGAATGCTAAGTTCTTAAATTGCTTTTTATGTGCATTAAAGTCTAAAGATTATATGAGAGTTTCTACCTATGCCACTGGTAAGGAGATTTGGGATAGACTGTGTATTACATACGAAGGAACAAGTGAAGTAAAATAGTCTAGGCTTAACATTTTATTACATGATTATGAACTCTTCCATATGAAACCTAGCGAAATAATATCTGACATGTACACTAGGTTCACCCAAATTGTGACATTCTTGCATGCATTAGGTAGAGAGATTTAAAATTCTGAGAAAGTTAATAAAATTCTTAAATGCTTACCTAGTTCTTATGATGCAAAGATAACTGCTATCACTGAATCTAAAGTCCTTAACATTTATTCTATTGATAATCTCCTTGGGTCACTTATTGCATACGAGCAAGGAGTGAGCCAGAGACAAAGTGATGCACGCGAAAAGAAAAAGGAGCGAACGGTAGCATTAAAAGCAAACAACTCAGAAAGTGAAAGCTCTGTAGGGGAGGAAGAGGATGAGATAGCACTGATGACCCGATAGTTCAAGAACTTCCTGAAGAGAAAATAGAAGCGTCATCAGAAATACTGGAATAAAGGTAAAAGGTCGAAGTATAATAAAGCTTCATCTGATACAATCTGTTTTGAGTGCAGGAAGTCAGGTCACCTTCGAGCCGATTGCCCAAATCTAAAGAGCCAACCAGCTAAGGAGAAAGGTGATGACAAAGCCAACTACAAGAAAGGAAAGATGAATACACAAAAAGCTTTTTGGGCCGACTCTGCCTCAGAATTGTCAGAAGAAGAAGCAGAGGAGGAGGTAACAAATTTGTGTCTTATGGCTAATGATAACCTTGATCAACTGAATCAAGATGAGGTATGTCAACTTTCATATGAAGAATTCTTGCTTATTTTTGAGAATATCCATGACTCGTATAGGAAGTTGAAAAAGATGCATGGCAAGCTTAATATTGAATTTAGTTCCTTACAAAGCGAGTATGCTAAGTTGTTTAAGGAAAATTCTGATATAGATCGTGATCATATGCTACTTCTTGATGAGTATGATGCATTAAATAAGAAGCATATTGAACTAACTGAAACGCATGAAATCTTGAAAACCACTCATGTTGAACTAGAAGAGGCTTTTCATAGATTAGACAAACTTGCATTAGAAGTAGATCACAGTGAGCATTTATTAAAAATAGAAGTTCATGGATTTACATATCAAAACAACACTTTTCAAGAAAGAATCAAAGAATTAAAAAAAGAAATTGCATCACTCATATCAGCTCAACCTAGTCAACCCCCAACACAGCATGCATCACATAACTTTAGGAAGAGGCACCACCACCCACATAGATTAGTAAACCCATTTCCTGGTGTTAGGTGCTTCTCTTGTGGCATGCTATGTCACATAGCCCGCACGTGCATAATTCACCGTAGGACACACTTAGTATGGAGACCTAAACTGCATCTATCACAGCATAACATGCATACATCTCTTTCATGCAAGAATAAGGTGGAACCAAAACGCACTTGGGTTCCCAGATATAATCTTTGAATTAAATTGAAGGGATGCTCTCACAAAAGACCTAGTGGGAGCATGTGATACCTAGATAGTGAATGCTCGCGACATATGACAGGAGATATGAAGAGTTCATCCTACTGGAGACTAAAACTGGAGGCAAAGTAACACTGGGAGACATTACTACTAGGAAAGTGATAGGCTCAGGTATTGTTGGTAATGCTAAGAATTTTTTAATTGAAAATATTTTATTAGTTGATGGTATGAAGCATAACTTACTTAGTATTAGTCAATTGTTTGACAAAGGTTTTGATATTAAATTTCTATCTGATAAATGCCTGATTAGTTTAAATAATAAGATAGTTTTAGAAGGAAAACAAATGAACAATGTTTACATGTTAGACCTTGGTTGCATTGATAGTTCAAATTCATTTTATTTGAAAATAATAGTTGATGACTCATGGCTATGGCATAGGAGATTATGTCATGCTAGTATGAAAACTCTTAGAAACATCACTCAGAAATACATAGTTAGAGGCGTACCTAAGTTAGACTTTACTAAAGATCATTTATGTGATGCTTGCCAACTAGGAAAACAAGTCAAATCATCCTTTCACTCAATTAAAGATGTAATCATCTCTAGGCCATTAGAAATCCTACACATGGACTTGTTTGGACCCATTAGCACAGCTAGCCTAGGAGAGAAAAGCATGGATTTGTGAATGTAGATGACTTCACTAGGTTCACTTGGGTAAGATTCCTAGCACATAAGAATGAGTCTTTTGAGGAATTTAAGGTATTCTCCACATGGATTCAATAAAAATTAGGTTGTGAGATCTCAACAATCCATAGTGATCATGGTGGAGAGTTTCAAAATCATAAATTTAAATCATTCTATCAAGAGATAGGAATAGAACATAATTTTTCAGTCCCTAAAACACCTCAACAAAATGGTATAGCAGAAAGGAAGAATAGAACAATGGTAGAAGCTACTAGGACAATGTTAGCAAAGTATACCCTTCCTAGATACTTTTGGGCAGAAGTAGTCAACACAGCGTGCTATGTTTTGAATAGGGTGAACATTAGATCGAAGCTGAACAGAACTCCTTATGAACTCCTTAAGGGTAGGACACCAAACCTTTCACACTTATATGTCTTTGGGTGCAAGTGCTTCATCTTGAATAATGGCAAACATCCCTTAGGAAAATTCGATCCCAAGTCTGATGAGGGTGTCTTCTTAGGTTATTCATTTATAGGTAAGGCCTATAGAATATTTAATAAGAGAACCCTAGTAGTAGAAGAGTCCACCCATATAGTATTTGATGAATCAGATAAGCCCTCTGAATATAAAATTGAAGATGATGAAATAGAGGTAATTCAAGGAGTAGAGACTATGACCATAGGAGAAAGGGTAGAACCTCAGGAAGATTTTCCTAGAGAATGGAGATATTCTTCTAGTCATCCTAAAGAGTTAATTTTAGGAGACCCTTCAGAAGGTGTAAGAACTAGGCACGAACTTAGGAAGGAGGTTAGTCATTCAGCATTCATCTCTATGATGGAACCTATAAGTATAGATCAAGCCTTAGGAGATGAATTCTGGATTCTAGCAATGCAAGAAGAGCTGAACCAATTCATCAAGAATGATGTCTGGGAGTTGGTCAAGAGACCTAAAGAACAAAATCTTGTTGGAACAAAATGGGTCTTTAAGAATAAGGTGAATGATTCAGGAACAATAATAAGGAGTAAACCCATATTAGTAGCTATGGGGTACAACCAAATTGAGAGAATAGACTTTGAAGAAACCTTTGCCCCTATTGCTAGACTATAAGCCATAAGAGTGCTCTTAGCTTTTGCTTGCTTCAAGAACTTTAAATTATATCAAATGGATGTGAAGAGTGTGTTTCTAAACGGGATAATTAAGGAAGATGACTATGTTGAGCAACCCCCCGGATTTAAAAGTTCACAATTTCCAAATCATGTAATCAAATTAAAAAAAGACACTTTATGGATTAAAGCAAGCACTTAGAGCCTGGTATGAAAGACTTAACTCATTTTTGCTGGATAGAGGATTTGTAAAGGTAGTGTAGACACTACACACTTTCTACAAAAAATTAAAGAAGAAATTCTCATTGTTCAAATTTATGTGGATGACATCTTGTATAGATCTTTGGATAAAAACTTGTGTGATGAATTTTCAAAAACAATGAGTAATGAGTTTTAAATGAGCATGATGGGAGAACTAAATTACTTCCTTGGATTTAGTATAAAACAAATGGAGAATGAAATATTTCTTAGCCAAGAAAAGTACATTAAAGACATTTTAAAAAAATATAAAATGGAGAATGCAAAACCCATGAACACCCCAATGAGCTCAATAATTCAATTAGACAAAGATCTCAGTGGAAAGTCAGTAGATCTGAAAAAGTATAGAGGAATGATTGGATCCCTTCTTTACCTAACTGCTAGCAGACCAGACATAATATTTAGTGTGTGCCTCTGTGCCCATTTTCAATTCGATCCTAAAGAGTCTCACTTAACTGCTGTCAAGAGAATCCTTAGATATTTGCTAGGCACCCCAAACTTAAGAATTTGGTATCCTAGGCACAGCACTTCCTTTGAAATCTTAGGGTACTTAGATTCTGATTTTGTAGGATGTATGATAGATAAAAAAATCACCTCTGGTACCTGCTAATTTATATGACAATCATTAGTTTCTTGGTCCAGTAGGAAGCAAAACTCAGTGGCCCTTTCCACAACCGAGGCAGAATATATTATAGTAGGAAGTTGCGTTGCACAAGTACTATGGTTAAAATAATAAATTCTTGATCTTGGCCTACCTGTAGGAACCATCTCAATCATGTGTGACAACACAAGTGCAATTTGCACCTCTAAGAACCCAATTCAGCACTCTCGAACGAAACACATAGACATTAGACACCATTTCATTAGAGATCACGTTGCTAAGGGAGATATAGAATTGCATCACATCGCTACAGGAGATCAATTGACTGACATATTCACCAAACCACTAGCATTCGACACCTTTAGCACCTTGATGACTAGATTAGGTGTCATAGACATTACTGCATAAAATAAAATAAAACACAAAAAAATTCTTCTAAGGTTGCTCCTGATCATCACACACTCACTCACCACACACAACAACCAAATTTGATATTGAATCATCGTATTGTACGATTCACTATCGTACTGTACGATACATCTCAATCTGCACAGAAAACAACCAAAAGCAAATTTCACCTATGTTGATCATACCGTATGACCACTATCGTACTGTACAATACAACTGGTAGGCATTTAACCCATTTGGTATGACATTATTACTCATCGTGCTGTACGATAACTCCCTTCGTACGGTACGATCCACATCAACAAAATGGATTGGGATGAATTAACGCTGATGGGTATGTTATTATTGGTGTTTGTACTGTATGATACACCTGTTTGTACGGTACGATGCTTTTGCTCAAAAGTCATCCTGACAACCCTTGGGACAATCGATATTCTTCTGATCGTACGGTACGATTGCCATCGTACTGTACGCTTTGACCACCTTTTCTTGATACGATTCATCAGAATAGTTATTACAATATTGTACTGTATGATATCCTAACGTACTGTACGATGTTGGAAAAACTCTAAAAAATTGGCTGGCAAGGCAGAACTCACTTCACTCACCTCCACTTGTTCCTTCTCACCTTTCACTCAGCCTCTACACGATGTCTAGTTCAAGCAAGAGAGGTCGTATGGTAGTGGGAAGCTCGTCTTCCTCTCATCGCCATAGCGCTCAATTCTTGAATGCAAAAAATGAGGATGCAAACCACAAGTTCAAAGCCTGCAAAATCACACCATCCAGACTGCTAAATCAGGAGGCTTTGAACTTCGAGGTACTGAACCTCTTTTCTTCCACCACCCTTCAATTTCTTCTCACCCTGGCCATCCCATACAACTCTGAACTCCTTTTAGAATTCCTTACAAACTTAACCTACACCATTGACAACCTCACTTTTCACTCTTTTGTTTGTCGTCAAAATGTCAAAATTACAAAGGCGACATCGCCCAACACATTGGGCTATCTACTGAAGGACCTATGGTTTGTTCATTTCTCATGAATGCCTTTGACTGGAGTGAGGTTAATCAAGTCCTTAGGAACGCCACATTTTATCAACACCAACCTCTCGTACAATCACTCACTCAAAACGCAAGAATCATTCAGCACGTCCTTAGAACCTCCATTATACCCAAAGCTGGCGACCGTATTAACATGACCACGACTCTATCTGTTGCTACCTATCTTATTATGACCAATACCAAATTCGACGAGGACAATTTAATTATTGACTACATTCTTCATATGACCTTCGTTCGTCTCCCTACTACTCGCCGAAAATAAAATATAGCTCTTCGTCACCTTGTAGGATATATCCTCCAAAATAAATATCAAATAACCTATCCTGGTGAACCCGACAATCTTCCTATCTTTTATACAGATGCCACTTTCTGTATTCTTTTCCATTGGGGACACGAGCTTGAAAAACCTATTTTTTATGAAGAAGAAGGAGAAGATGCCCCGGCTGCAGCTCAAGCACATCCACGATGACATGCGCCACCCCGAGCACCTGCACCAGCTTACCCTCACAACGCTCTGGTTGAACATTTCGACCAACTTCAGACTCATCTCGACACAACACATTCAAGAGCAACATCAGTAACACGAGACTGACATGCAATGGTTTGTGGAACGCTTTACTGCTATTGATCACCGCTTTGACGCTCACCTTCAGTACTTCCAACCAAACCCACCTCCACCACCAACTGATCAGGATCCTCCATTTTAAATTATCTTTGTATTGTAGCTTTCTTTTCTTTCTTTAGTGTTTGCTTCTCTTTTTGGTGCTATCAAAAGGGGGAGAAGTTTGTTGTAGCTTTCTTTGTGTTGTAGTTTGTTTGTGTTACATATAATGCATTTCCTTTCGTATTGCATTTTCTCTTTAGTTCTTTTTTTGTTCTTATGTAAAAAAAAAGAAAAAAAATAAAATGCCCTTCGAACTTGCTAACAAAAAAAGTTATTTGACATCATCAAAAAGGGGGAGATTGTTGCGATCCAATGACCCCGAGATTGAGATTTTGATGATGCCAAATAATGTTGCCTAAACAAATTTTTATTGAATATCATTTAATGTTTTCTATTGTCCGTGAGTACTAACATTTCAGGAAGATCACAAGCCACTCAGGACAACAGGAAGACTCAAGACTAGTTGGATTAGGAGTATAAGTCAGACAATGTATTTTGTTATTTTTTTTTATTTTTTATTTTCTTGAGTCTGGCCACAAATTGCAGGTAAGGTCTGAGTAATCATGCACACACACAGGAGGAGAGGGTTTTTTAAAAGTAAAAAAATATAGTTTTTCATTCTCTGGTAATCATATTGTACAAATTTATTTCGTATTGTACGATATACTATTATAACAAGTGTTCTATGAACACATCGTACTGTACGACTACTATCGTACGATACAATCTGTTTCAAATCCAAAACCCTAACCGTCATGCTAAGTTAAGTATGATATTTTGCGCCGTTCGTACTGTACGATGACGTTCATACGGTACGATCTATTTTAAATACATACTTAATTTAACCCATGATCAGTGCAAGAAATCAAGGATTAATTACAAATTGAAAATCGTATTGTACAAACAACGTCATACAATACGATGAACAGAGACAAATTTTGATCGTCCCGGAGTTCGTCTTGGATGATCCTGTGTTTTTTGTCTCATCATACTGTACGATTACGATCGTACCATACGATGAACAGAGATGATAATTGATCATCCCGGAATTCATCCTGGATGATGCCTTGATTTTCACTATTCATATGGTACGATGTAGATGGTACCATACGATGAATAAAGATGACATTTGATCGTCCCGGCTATCATCCAGTACGAGTAGTGTGTTGTGAATTATACCGTACGATATATTATCGTACTGTATGATTGGTTTTTGAACTATTCATATACCTTCATAACAGGATGAAGCTAGTTTGTATATATCATACTGTACGACCAATAATCGTACTGTACGATTGTAACGGCTACTTTTGAAATCTCAGGGTTTTTGGAGCCCATTTTTATGTGAAAAACTTGTCATATTTTGAGAGAGAGAGATAGAAGAGTAAAACTTTTGTAGAGAGAAAATCCCAGAGAGAGCTCTTGAGAAGTTTGAGGGGTTGAGAGAGGAAGGAGAAGGTGAGCTTGGTGAGGGAGACGAGGTGTGAGGGAGATCACACGATTGCTCCGATCTTGCTGCAACTTGCTCCTCCTGTGGCCCGGGAAGAACTTATGGGAGGCTTTCTAAGGAGGAGACTCATCTACGTCAGTTGACCTCGAAGGTACTCTGCCTTCTCCAGGAGGAAGAAAAACTTGAAGGTTCTCTGCTGTCACGAGGAGGGTCAAAATAGCGCTTGGCACTCCGCCACGCTGGGTTGGTGAAAGGGAGTATTGTAAGGGCTTCTCCACCTTGACGAGGGGGGCAAAAGGAGAGCTATTTGTTGGTAGTGAAATTCTCGGAGCGGAGGACTCCAGGGAGTGGACGTAGGTCATGGTTTGATCGAACCACTATAAAAATCTCGGTGTGCTTTTTCCTTATTGTTTTTATTTTTGCATGCATTTTTATTTCATAATATTTGCTTGAAAATTGTAAAAGAAAAAGATTTTATTGTTGCCCGTTGCCTTAGAAGTTGTTTTAAATTTTCATGTTAAAACAAAAAAATAATAATTTTCAAAAATATTAGAACTCCTGCTTAGGTTTTAATTATTGCAATAAAGTTTTCACAATTCACCCCCCCCCCTCTTGTCCATCTAGTAATTTCACATCGAGTCAGAGTGAGACCTTTAGAGATAAGAGTTTTGACACCAATAAGAAAGTAGCTAAAAGGTAATTCCATTAATTCATTAAAATCTGCTTCATCAAGGATTACATCATTTTCATTCCTTGAGGAGGAGATGCAAGGGAAGAACTTTAGGATTTTCCTTACTTCTCCACCTAAATTATGGGAATCCTTAGTCACTAACCCTGAGATAATCTCAGTAGACAATGTGGTTAAGGTTAAGGATTCAACTACCCTATTAAGCTTTTCATAAATAGTTAATTCAGGCTCGTCACTTTGAACTTTTGAGTTGTCATCCTCCTGGTCATTATTTGGCTCTAAAGTTAGATCAAATTTTGGAGATGAATTTATTTTTTGATAGTCAATAGTAATTTTGGCACCCCTCTTTTTTATTCTTCATATGAAATTAATTCAAATTTTATGTACATTGGGAGAATTCTTTTTTCAATTGAAGTACAGCCTTGACCGTATGATCATTGGGCCATTCTCCCACCTCTTTAAGGTAAACTTTTTGGAGGCCTAAGGACCACGTGCTCGACATCATCTTCACTACTTGAATTCTATCTTTTTTTATTCACTACTTTTTTCTATTTTGAGAGAGGGATCTTTAATTTTATAATCAAAGTCATAATAATAGAATGATATATCTTCCCTAAGAAAAAAGATATCATTTATTATGAATCATTTGAAAATGATAATAATGATAGGTAAATTGGATTATTCCAAAGATAATTAATTGATGTTTTAAAAAATTGGTTTTGGAAAATTTGATATGGGTTTCTAAGTCTCCTGCAAGCGTAGATTCATAGTTAATTACATTATAGGAAAATTGAAATCTCTTATGAATACTCTTGATTAAGTATAAATTTTATTTTTAATTTTCAAAGATTGATATCAAATGAGTGACGCTTGAATTTTAATTGGAATTAGATAAAGATTGAACAATTATTTTGTTGGTCAAAGGAAGAAATATAGAAGGTGTTTAAGATTCTAGAACTCTTCAAAAACACACCAGACTATTCTAAGTGTTGTGCTTAATTTTTGGATTGAAAGAGATTTAATTTAAATTGTCAATTTTATTAGAAAATTGGAATTCAATTCTAGGAGGCTGTGGTTTTATATTATGAATCTACCTCATAACGTAAATCTAAATTTATTACTGAAAATCAGTAACCATAACCTAACTAATGCAGTGCAGATTTAGACTTACCCCGACGTGAATTAGGGAGCCAACTAACCACCCAGTTACTTAAAATCCATGAATCTGGTCTTTTATGCAAGAGTGTTAAGTACATTATTTAGTTAAATTTTAGAAAATGGGGTTGACATCTAGAACAGATCCCAATCGGCCCCTTGATTTATGTTGGGTAATTTTATGCTTGAAATTATAAATGCAATAATTTTTTAAGATACTTTTAAGTTTATTTATAATGCAATGCATGCTAGTTGACTCGATAAATGCTTAAATTAGAATGAAGCAGTTTTAAAATTAGTCTTAAAAATAGGATTTTCCCTAAGGAATGCATAACTTCCCCTTGACAAGATTGCACTCTAATAGGTTAGGTGGCATGCTAGAACCTACAGGCGGGGAGGTGTCTAATAAGGAAGAGAAGATTTAAAATGAATGCATGCGAGCTTTCAATGGTTTGGGCTTACTTCTTAAAGTTGTTAAAGTTTTTCTGTTATCTTAAAATTTTTATTTTAGTTAAAGTAGAGAATTTTTGTTCATTCTCTCATGAGCCTCCGATTATTCTAGGCAAAAATAAAATATGACATGCAAGAAACAAAGCAAGAAAAACATGTTATTCTACTATACAATCAAATTAAATAAATAAATCAATCAAATTAAATTCAAAAATTATTCAACTCAGGGTCTATAAAAAATGTAAAGTGGTCGGGTACAACTGGCAACAAGCCCAAATTTCTATTCCTAAGACACAGGTGACTTTGTGAATGAGATTCTTCTCGTTCTTCACTTCTTCATCCTTTTGTGGGCTCCTTGGATCTGTTGGGTCAGGATATCCAAATGAAAAGAAACTACCCCTTGAATGGGGTGTTTTCGTTTCTCTTTAGATTCTTAAAGTATCCTAATTTAGATATCCAAATCAAGAAGGACAATCACCTAGGGATGTCATCCTTCTCTTTGGATCCCTGATTGGATATTCAATATCCCATCTCAAAACACTTTTACAACACTTACATAATAAAAATATAATTAAATTTCATTAAATAAAAATTAAAATTTAGACTTAAACAACCTATAGAGTTCTCCTAAATAATCAACATTTAAATAATCCTAAGTAGTTAAATATGAAAATTAAAATGGTTAAACCAGCCACACTTTGCCATGCCCTTTAAATTTTAAAGGGGGCTTAGCATTTTGCACAACACATATAAAAAATATTATTAATTTAAAGATTAATTTATTTTATTCTCCCCCTTTAATTTTAAGCCTTGTTTGAGCATGCTCACCTGCATAAGATTATATTAGCATTTAAATCATCCATAACCTAAGGGTAAATCTAACACCCATCACATCAATACATAGATTACGAAAATTAAATAAACAATCACATCCATTTATACTAGCAACCAACGTATACAAAAAATTTAAAAAGTTGGGCACATAGTAGAAAAGTAAACACTAGCCTAGCCTAAGACTAGAGTTGGTTCTCCTAGCAAATCATCTAAAGTGTGTGAGGTAGGTTGTGTGGTTTGCATATGTCCTATATAGGGTAATTTGTTAATGTTATTTGATATTCTGATTAGTTGAAAGACTTAAGTGAAAACTTAGTTAAAGTTTAAGTATTAATGATTTAAAATTAATTTTAAAGTACATTTTAAAGTTTAAATAGCTACCACCTTTGTTGCTCATCAGGACCATGAAGTTTATTTCACCTTCTTTGGAGCTAAGTTAATAGCCTTATAGGCGTAGGTTACCTGTGGTAACCAGCATAATAAAATGAATTGAATTAATAAAGGATTTAAGGTTGATGAATTTTAAAGAGAATTGATTGGTTGCTAGTTTTTAAGGTTACACTAAGGTTTTCAAGATTTTTAGATCAATTATTGAATTTTTAAAATTATTTAAATATTTTAATTAAAGGGGTCAAAATTTAACTTTTAGATTACTATTGGATTCCAAAATGTTAATATTATTCTTAAATATTAGACTTAAAGATGAATAATTAGATTATAAGTATGCTAGAATTGGATTTTTTATATTATGTTAAGAATTTTTGAAGCTTTGACTTAAAGTTGACCAAAAAGTTGAGTTTATAATTTTGAAATATTTCAAGTTATTTGATATTTTAATTTAGACCAAAAATGGAGTTTAATGCCTTTGACTTTGCTCAATTTGAAATTTTCTTAAATTAGTTATAATTTTTAAAAGTTTGTGTATTTATTTGAATTATTTAATTGATTCAATAAAAGGGGTTTAATGATTTAAATCCAAATGAACTTCAAACTACTTGAAATCACCTCCAAAGATCAGATATGATCTAAAGAGGTTCTCTCAAGTGTTTAAGAATTTTTTAGAGTTTTATATTATTTTAATTAATTAAATTAATTAAATATTCATTCTTAATTAAAATTAAATTAAGGTTGGATTTAAAGTCTAGTCAAATGGCTTTTATTTTTCTTGGATTATTAAATTATTAAAATTATTAAAAAACAAATAAAGTTTTTAATTTTGAAATTAATTTTAAATTAAAATATTTAAAATTCTAACATTTTTATATATTATAATAAAATTTCTTATTTAATTTGAATTTCTTTTGAATTTTTTAATTTTTCTAGTCATTTAATACATTTAAAATATTTTAAAATTAATTAATATCCAAAATAATTTTAGAATTAAATAAAATTAAATTTTAAAATAAATTTTAAAATCTTTATACTTTTTTTTATTTCAAAATTATTTTAATTTAATTATAATTATATTTTAATTTATTATTTAAATATTTAAATTATTTAAAATTATAGAAAAATATAGAGTAATCATAAATTTATCTTAATTTTAAGTTGGAATATTTCAAATTTGTTCTTAAATTATTTAAAATATTTTAATATAAACTTATGAATTTTTTGAAAATATAAAATATTAAATTAATCAAATAAACATTATTAGTCCAATTCTTAAATAATATATGTTAATTAAATTATATTTATTAAAAAAAATTTATTGTCGGAATGGGGGAGTCAAACACTGCCCCAACTACTATCTCTACCAAGGGGATGTTGTTTCCACCCTCAACAATGAGGTTGATTATGGATCCTCTCTTAACTGATAGATTTAGAGTCATAAATCTCATTGCAAGCTGAATTGAACTGTTATGAATGAGCTCTTCAATATAGAGGTCTTGGTCAATTGAGAAAAGGAACTTTTCAGCCATTCCTTGAAAACTTTAGTGTCTGAGATTTGAAAAGAGAAGATTTGAATTAGAATTTTCAATTTGAATTTAACAATAAAATTATATTTTATCATGTATATCAAATTATAGGAACTATAACCTGGCATGTAATAGTATAATTTAAAGGTTGACTTTGATTTGAAGAAAATTTTAATTTTCATTGTATATATTAGACTACAATAGAATGTTGTCAAAAACATTTAACAATGATAATCTGATTTTGATTTGAGTGGATCTTGAAGAGAGGTCTGGATGTTTGAAAGTTCAAAAAACAAATTCTTGAATTCTAAAACTCAACCCATTGAATTTGCATTCAATACAAGGGTTTCCATATTTGAAGGAAAAATTAAGGCATTTTGACTTGACTCTTTTACCCCGCCAATTGACCTAGGTGGTAAAAGGTTATAGCTTGAGTTTCTTATAAGGATTGGATCTTGAGTTTGATTTTGAGAAGGATTGAATATGCATTGCATATGTGATAGATGTTGTAGAAGAACATATGATAATTGGATTTGAATGACTTTGAAATAAATTTTGAAAATTTGAAGGTTTAACAAAATCTTCTTGAATTTATGAAACCAAATATATTGAGTTTACACTCAACATAAGGGTTTTCAAAATTGATGAGTGAATTCTAAGAAGTGGGCTTGATAATTTCACTATAACAAAGGGTTTGGGAGTTAAATATCGAAGACCAATTTGAAAAGAGAAAAGAAAATTCTAATTTTGAAATTAAAAGGCCTTCTATAAATTGTGAAAGTTGACATGCTTAAGATTCATTTGAGCATGCAAGTTTTTAAAATTTATAGGAGGATTTTGAAAGATTTGGCTTCACTTTTTTGCTCTACCAATGAACTTAGAGGTAAAATGTCAAAGCTCGATTTTGACAGAAGTTTTCTTGCTTACCTCTCTATTGATATTTCTTATTGATATTGGCTACACTCATCAAAGGAAGAAATGGGTAGAGGGTCCAACGAAAAAAAGGTAGTTAAAATTATGGGTGCGCAATAAAATTTTTATGATTATTAAAGATGGAGAGATAGATTTTTCACCGGCGGAGTTGCCATTTTTTATTTGAAATAGGTTATTAAGTTTTGGAAAGCTTTAATTGTCGTTGGGAGAATTAATTTTTTGGAATTTTAGTTTTAAAATTGAACATATCATTAAAAATGATATATCACCTTGGGAGGAGAATATATTATTCCCTAATCAGTTTAAATTATAAAACTTTGAATTCATCATGATTATTATAGTTAAACTCAGGGAAGGACAACATATGATCTGAGAAGAAGAAAATGATGTTTGATCAAGTGTTTGATTATAATAATCAAGATAAGGGATCTTTAATTTTATAATCAAAGTCATAATAATAGAATGATATATCTTCCCTGAGAAAAAAGATATCATTTATTATGAATCATTTGAAAATGATAATAATGATAGCTAAATTGGATTATTCCAAAGATAATTAATTGATGTTTTAAAAAATTGGTTTTGGAAAATTTGCTCATCAGGACCATGAAGTTTATTTCACCTTCATTGGAGCTAAGTTAATAGCCTTATAGGCGTGGGTTACCTGTGGTAACCAGCATAATAAAATGAATTGAATTAATAAAGGATTTAAGGTTGATGAATTTTAAAGAGAATTGATTGGTTGCTAGTTTTTAAGGTTACACTAAGGTTTTCAAGATTTTTAGATCAATTATTGAATTTTTAAAATTATTTAAATATTTTAATTAAAGGGGTTAAAATTATAACTTTTAGATTACTATTGGATTCCAAAATGTTAATATTATTCTTAAATATTAGACTTAAAGATGAGTAATTAGATTATAAGTATGCTAGAATTGGATTTTTTTTATATTATGTTAAGAATTTTTGAAGCTTTGACTTAATTTTGACTTAAAGTTGACCAAAAGTTGAGTTTATAATTTTGAAATATTTCAAGTTATTTGATATTTTAATTTAGACCAAAACTGGAGTTTAATGCCTTTGACTTTGCTCAATTTGAAATTTTCTTGAATTAGTTATAATTTTTAAAAGTTTGTGTATTTATTTGAATTATTTAATTGATTCAATAAAAGGGGTTTAATGATTTAAATTCAAATGAACTTCAAACTTCTTGAAATCACCTCCAAAGATCAGATATGATCTAAAGAGGTGCTCTCAAGTGTTTAAGAATTTTTTAGAGTTTTATATTATTTTAGTTAATTAAATTAATTAAAAATTCATTCTTAATTAAAATTAAATTAAGGTTGGATTTAAAGTCTAGTCAAGTGGCTTTTATTTTTCTTGGATTAAGGGTTGAATTTTAGTTAATTTGAGGAATTATATGTAATTATTAAATTTAAATTTCATTTTTTGAAATTTTTAGAAGTTTGAAGGTTTAAATAAGGATTTATTTTTAAGTTAATTATTTTTAGGTTAACTAAATAAGTGGCTTAAAGATTTTTAAAACCATTGAGAATTTTCCCCTCAAGGTTCTCAAAATTTAACATATATAATTTTAAAAATAATTTTTATATTAGAAAATAACATGATTTTAAAAATTTAAAAAAAAATTAAATAATTTCAAAGTTAATTTCAAAAAAAACTTTTAAAAAATAACTTTGATAAATTTTGATAATTTTTTAAAAGAAAATTTAAAAATTTTTTAAAATTTAAATAAAAATAAATTACATAGTAATTAAATTAGAAATAAATAATTAGAATCATTTCATGCTAGTTTTTTAATTAAATATAATAAAAAAATTAAATTATTAGAAATTATTAAAAAACAAATAAAGTTTTTAATTTGAAAATTAATTTAAATTAAAATATTTAAATATTCTAACATTTTTATATATTATAATAAAATTTCTTATTTAATTTGAATTTCTTTGAATTTTTAATTTTTTCTAGTCATTAAATACATTAAATATTTTTAAAAATTATTAATATCCAAAATAATTTTAGAATTAAATAAATTAAATTTTAAAATAAATGTTAAAATCTTTAACTTTTTTTATTTCAAAATTTTTTTAATTTTAATTTTAATATATTTTAATTTATTATTTAAATATTTAACTTATTTAAATTTATAGAAAAATATAGAGTAATCATAAATTAATTTAAGTTGGAAATTTCAAATTGTTCTTAAATTTATTAAAATATTTTAATATAAACTTATGAATTTTTTTAAATATAATAATATTAAATTAATCAAATAGTCATTAATAGTCAAATTCTAAATATATATGTCAATTAAATTATATTAATTTTTATTAAAATTTTAATTTTAAAAGTTTTATATTAATTATAATATTTTAATGTAAATTTTGGATTTTAGTAATAAATTAATAATTTTTTATAAGATTGATAAATTAAGATTCTTGAATTTTCAATCAGTTAAAATTTATTAAGTATTTTTTAATTTTTAATTTAATTTTAAATTAAAATATTTAAAATTCTTAAATTTTGACATAAGACATTGAATTTTTAAATTAAAATTGAAATTTTAAATGTTTTTTTAAATAAAATTATAGTAATTAAATTTATTAAGTAATTAAAAATAGTAAATATTTAAAATAATTATAAAATAATGTTAAAATAATTTAAAATTCCTTCTAAAAATTAGAAAGAATATTTATAATAAATTTCTTAAATTTTGAAAATATTTTAATTTGTATTAATGAAATATTAACTAAAATATCAAATATTTAAATGTTCAAAATAATTAAAAAAAGTATTAAATATTTTAAATTCAAGATATTTAAAGTCTAAGAAATTTGATATAATGTATTAATTTTTTAGATTTATATTTAATTTTTAATATCCTGGGACATTCATCAGCTAGGGATTCACCATGTAAAATTCCTTAGTTTAAAGAGATTTCCAAAATTCTCTTGATTGTTGTATATTAAAAAAAGTATTAAATATTTTAAATTCAAGATATTTAAAGTCTAAGAAATTTGATATAATGTATTAATTTTTTAGATTTATATTTAATTTTTAATATCCTGGGACATTCATCAGCTAGGGATTCACCATGTAAAATTCCTTAGTTTAAAGAGATTTCCAAAATTCTCTTGATTGCTGTATATCCAAGCTGGATGGGGTTGAGATCATTGTCGCCAGAGATCTACATTGGAGAGGCTTTGATGGTCGATTTGAGCTAGAAAATTGTGGAGGGAGTTACCTAAGGGCAAAATGAAGGAAGACATGGACTAGAGGAGCTCAAGGTTGTTAGGGAAGGATTAATGAGTGAATAAGGATCTTTTGAGGGTTTAGCCCTATACAACTTTCCCTATATTGAATGGAGGGATGAGATCAATTGGCTACACTCTTACATGCTTAACACATGGTCAGGGAGTGGTTAGGAGGATAAGGATCAAAGGACACAAGGATATGCCATGTGGAAAGACGTCTTATTCTATATGCATATATAGATGATTTAGGGGGTTAATCCAAGGATTAAAAGACTTTTAGAAGTCTTTAGAGCATGCTTAGATGGCTTAAATCATTTAAAAATGAATAGGTTAACTCTAAGGGGTTTTTGTTTAGCATATTTAACCCATTTATTTGATTTGTTAACTATATTAACTAGTCAAATATCCAATTTACGACTGAGGTGGCATGGAGGGAGTGCTTAGGTGCTGGTTAAACTGGTCTGGAGAGGGCATAAGGCTATGGATTGGAGTTTCATATAATGTATGAGGTTTTAAATGGGTTTGACCAAGTGAAATTGAATTGACTAATTCAAACAAACCATGGTTTGATTTCAAGTGGGTTTAGATGTGTTTGAACTATATGGTAGATAGGGATTTAGAGTTTGATGGAATTTTAATTGAATTTATATAATGGTTTGATTTAAAAATAGAGATTTTACCAAAGTTAAAAACGTTTACTTTCTGAACCTATGGTAATATGGCTCATAAAAAGTCTAAACATGTCTGAGCCATAGATTGTAGATGGGTTGAGGGTTTGAAGGCCTTAATTTGGCTAAATGTGTTGATTTGACTTATTTAAGGCCTTAAGGGACAATTAGGTCAACCTTTTTGACCATCTGGTCAACCATCTAGATTAGAGATCAATGGGTTTAAAATGAGCAATGTGATATGGTAGAGGTGGTTTTGGGGTTGGAATTGTCTAAATGATCAAATTGACCATTTAGGCCCTTAAAGGGCCATTGGGCCAACCTAGGTTGACTTGGTAAACCAAGTAGACCCAAAAGCTAGGTGTAAGCTCAATAGGTTTTAAATGATATTCTAAGACTATTAGAGGTGGTCCTAGGGTTTAGGGTGGTCATGTAAGTCAAATTGATTATTTGGACCCTTTAGGGCCTATTTGGTTAACCTAGTTGACATGGTTAACCATGTTGACCCATGGCCTTAGTTTGGGTCCAATAAGTTTGGTTTGATGTTTGAAATCTTCTGGAAGTGGTCTCATGTAAAGAGGAAGCCATTTGTCTTGAAAAGAGTATTCAAGCCCCTAAGGGGTATTTTGGTCAAAATTGGTCGACCTAATTGACTTGGTCAACCAAGTTTGACCAGGATTACGTATTACATCCAATGTACTCCCAATAATGTTTATGATACATTGTAATATTTTTTTAGGCTTGATTTGAATAGGCCATTTAAAGTTTATAGAAAACCCAAAATTGCCCTTGAGTGGCATTTTGGCCTTTTTGACCTCTGGTCAACTGGGGGCAAAGTGGGTCCATAAAAATGCAATTTATTGCTCAATATATCATGATAAAAGGTTTGGATGTGGTTAGAGGCTTTGTAGAAGGCTCTAAGGTCAAGATCCAATGTGTGGCAGGTCTAGTGGCATAGGCCATAAATATTTAAAGGTTTATCGCCTTTGAATTTCAATCTAGTTTCTGGGGTTAGAGGCCTTAGATTGAGCATAAATTTAGAGGGTAGACCCTAGGGATAGGCGTAAAAAGTATTCAATTGAGTAATATTTAATTAGGTGTCATTTGATTGGGGTTTGAAATGTTTGAAAAATCACTAAAAAAGGCTTTCTAGACTTAGGTCTTTAGCCTTAGATTTTGGATTGGATTTCTAGATTTGTTCTAGATTTTGGATCTAGATACTTAAATTTGAATTATCCTAAACATTGATAATCATTTTAATGATCCTAAATGATTAGATAGGATTAAAACTATATTAGAGGTAGGATCATAATCTAAATTAGATTTGAGATCTCGATAGGTTTGAAGTCTGGATATAGTTAAGGTTTGAATTGATTTGATATTTGGATTAACTTGAATCTGGATTAATCCTAGGGCCTGAGTTGATCTAGGGTTTGAATAGATCCTTCAGTCTTGATAGATTTTAGGGTATGGATATATCATAGGGTCTAGATAGATTTAGGGAGTTTAATTATCCTAGTGACCTCATACCAAGGTGAGGTCAACAGGTGCCTAACAACAAAGAGAAGTAAAAATATGCTTTTTATAGACTTACAATAGTCCTGGGCTTACTTCTTAGACTGTTAGAGTTTTTATATTAGCATAAAATTTAAATTTTTTTATTTTAAGTAGAAAACATTTTTATTCGTACTCTCACGAGCCTATGATCAGATTCCAGGCTAAAATATATCTCGACAAGTAAATTACCAAAAAACTAAAAACATAGGCAGTCCTAATCGCAATCAAATTAAAATACTCAAATAAATCAATAAATTAATTAAGTAAATTAAATGTTTACATGTAAATTTCCTATTTTTTACAACCTAGATTAACAAAAATTAAAAGTGGCTGGGCACCACTGACAATAAACCTGGATTTTAATCCTACGACAGACACAATTTACTTTGAGTGGGATACTCTCTCCCTTTAATTCTTTGTTCTTCTATTCATTGGGCTCCTTGGAATCATCATATATGGATACCCAAATGGAAAGAAAATTCTCCTTCTAAGGGGATGTTATTCTTTCCTATATGGGAGTTAAAGTGATACAAATTTGGGCTTCCAAACGAAAAATGACTCTTCCCTTAGAGATGTCCTTTCCTCTTTGAAATCCAACTATGGATTTATGTATATTGACTCAAATAATAACTTTTACAAATCAATTAAATTTTAATGAATCAAAAAGAAAATATAGACTATCCTGCAAGTTTGTCCTAAGCAGTTTAAAGTAAAATACATCCAAATTAGTTATATAAATTCATTACATTAAAATCTCAGCCACAATTGGCCATGCTCTCTTTATTTGAAGGGGGAACATAAGCATTTTTTTAGCACCTGCATAAGGCCATGTCAGTTAAATCATTAAATTTGCCCCTTTGATTTTAGCATTATACAAGTTTGGCCACTCACAAAAAGTCATTGAGCAACTAGATCATTCCTAACCTAAGGAGAATCTACCACCCATCACATCAATTCACAAATTGCATTTAAAGTAAGTAAACACTCACATCCATAAATTTTTAATCACAACATACAATGAAAACTCTGAAAATCTAGCAAACAACATTAAAAAATAACACCGGCCTAGCCTAGACTAGAGTTGGTTATCTTAGCAAAACATCTAAAGTGTATGAGGTATGTTGTGTGGCTTGGGTAAGTCCTAAACTAAGCAATTAGTTTGAAGTTATCTAGTGTTCGGGTTTGTTAAAAGTTCAAAGGGGAAATTTATATTTATGTTTAAATATAAATGTGTTAAAGCTTATTTTAAGTATATTTGAATTGTTAAAAGGATACAAGCATTATTGCTCACTGAGGCCGTGAAGTTTATTTCAACTTCCTTAGGGCTAAGTTAATCACTTTGTAGGCCTAGGTTACCCGGTAGTAACTGATGTTGATTAAGTTAATTTAATTGGTTGAGGATTAAGGGTTATGAATATTGAATTAAATGTGTTCTTTGTTAGTTTGAAAGATTAAAATTAAAAGTTATGGAATTTTTTGTGAGTTATTAAATTTTAGAAAAAATGGAATTATTAAAATTATTTAAATGTATTAATTATTGAGTTAAAAGTTAACTTGTATAATTAGAGTGAATTTTAAAATCTTAATATTTTTTCATAATTACTAGACCTTAAGATGAGTAATTAAATTCAATGTTTGCTCAATTTTGAATTTTTTACAATATGTTATGATGTTTTAATTTTTTGACATAGTTTTGAACTACTAGTGACCGAAAAGTTTACTTTTTGACTTTGACCAAATTTTGGAGGTTTAACATTTTTAGAAAATACTATATTTTAATTAGAGTTGAATGACATTGAGTTTGATTGAATTGTATTTTTCTATAATTGAATGTAATGTTTTAAATTTAGGATATATTTGGAATTTTAAAAATTATTTAATTAGAGGGGAATTTTAGACTTTATCTAAATCATTCCTAAACTCCTTAAAATTAACTCCAAAGGTCAGAAATGACCTAAAGGATATTTTCAAGTGTTTTGGAATTTTTTATATATTTTTAAATATTTTTAATTAATTTTCATTTTTCTTTAAAAATTAAATTAAACCTAAATTAGGGATCTAATCACGGGTCTTTTAATTTGTTTGAGTTCAAGATTTAATTATGACCATTTTGATATGTTATTTAAAATTTTTGGGTTTAAATTGAATTTATTATTAATTTTTGAAGTTTTAGGCTTAATTTTGGGTTTATTTAGAGTTAATTAATTTTATAGTCTAATGATTTTTTAAACCAGCAAACTCCTAGCATGGGTAGATGGTGTCACTACGTTCAATTATTTTTAATTTCACCCCTAGTGGGTATGCACTTTAATTCCTACAATTTACTTAAATTCCTTAAAATCACCCTTAATTTCTGTCCTTAAAGGTCACTAAGTTGTATAGGTCTAAAATCAGAGTTCCCTAACCCTTGGTATCCACATAATTAGACACAATATACAAAACATCAATATAAATGTGGCCTAATTCTAAGTGCATCGAAAAGGATGAATGTCCAAATGTATGAATTAACCCATAACTGATGCATTTGCAAATTCATCCACAAAACACTTTCCCATGATGTTTCTCCCAACATATTATATTATATGAGACATTTAACATAATACTCATCAATCAAATCTAAATGAAAACTAAGTTCCTGAAAGATGACGTTGAAAAGCAACATAAGAGATAGATGCAAATGCTTTAAATTTACATTAGATTAGATTGAGTCAAATTGATTAATGCTTGAGCTTTGGCCAAAATCATTGTGGTGGTATGCATACAACAATTCTAAAACCTAAACATAATTGATTTATAAGTTCAAGGTTGAGATTTGACCTCTGAATTTCTCACTGGTTTTAAAATTATTGTATGAATTAGGGTGGCTTAAAGAAGTTTTAAGGTTTTAGAATTTTCACTAATTCTAAAACCTAAACATAATCACCTCAAGATCGAGTAGACTATGATTGAGTATGTCTGTCATTTCAATTTCAATATAATTTTTATCTTTCTTGATTCAAGTCATGTATTTGGTGGACTCCAAGCTAAGTAACCTTGCACACACACACTAAAGAGGGTGAGTTAGTGAGGAGAAAAATGGATTTTTGAACTAATCGTACAGTACAATATAAATCATATTAGATGATAAGTTATATGGAAAACCCTACTTAGGGCTCCTTTTGTTAAGTTTTATTGATTTACTAATCATATAGGATGATTCATATTATATTGGGTGATGCACTATAGACATGAAAAATAGCCACCAATCATAATTTAAGCACTATTTTAATATTTAAATTTTGTTCTAATTACACTAGATGATATACATCATATTGGATGATTTATGACAAAATTAATGCAAATTTTATCCTGTGATTAGGGGGATAATTATGGTTAGATGCTTGATTAGATTGTATAAGATGATATACAATGATCATACATGATGATCATTAATATTTCATGGGATGATCCCCCATCGTCCAAGATGAAAACCATGATTTTATTCTAATCATATAAAAGATCATATTGGATGTCTCGAGGGATGTGTGGGATGATATGTAAATTGCTACCCATCATCCCATATCATACTGGATGATCAATACATTACCTTAAACTAATTGCTCCAAATGATCAAAAAATTATACTAGAGGATCTTTACAAATACTTAAACAGGTTGTAAAGGGCAATGCTAATCATATTTGTTGAAAGGGCTATTTTGTTTTAATTATACAGGATGATCTTAGGATCATACTTGATGATCTTTGATGGAAAATTAAAAATTAGGTCTTCTTATGGAGTCTCTCTATTTAATTTCTCATATTACCTTTTGAGAGATCTTTTGTTATTCAGTTATCTTGAGAGAGAGCTTATGGATTGAACAGGATAGCTTTGAGAGAGAGTTTCTTATGAGGGGGAGTTATGAGGGATTTGAAAGTTTGTTAGGGTTGTTAAGCTCTTGAGAACTAGCCTGAGACTAACCAAAAGGGGGGTGAATTGGTTATTTTAAAAAAAAAATTAAGTAAACAAAATAATCTTTTTGAAACATTTTTGAATATTTTAAAATAAACATAATTAACCTTTGATGCGGAAGCAATTAACAAAATAAATCAAAAATTTTAACCATATAATAAATCACATAAATTGAAAGAGTGGAAAATAAAGTAAAGGAATAAAATAGAATTAACACATTATATTTTATAGTGGTTCAATCAACTTGACGCATCCATTCCCTCAAGCCTCCCCTCAAGGTAGTGCACAAAAAGTATAGTGTCTCTCCTTTTGCTCCCACAACAAGGCAGAGAAGCCCTAATAAAATCTTTTTCATCGACTCTAGTGAGGGAGACAACCTAGACTCCTTTTGCTTCCTCCTGAAGTAAGAAGAGAACCCCAAATCCTTTTGCTTCCTCTTGAAGAAGGTATAGAACCTTGATCTAGTACTAACAAAGACCTCCCAAGAGCCACCAAGGAACCAAGGATGATGATTGGAGAAGATGACTTAATCCTTGCTCGGTGCAACCTTTGTAAACACCTTATAAACTCTCCCTCACAAGATTCTCTCTCTCTCTCTCCCAAGCTGTCCTTCTCCTTCTCTAAGCTCTCTCAGGTCAGGACAACAACAAAAGATGCTCTCATTAATAACTAAGAGATATTACAAAGAAGGCCTTAAAAAATTTCCTAATTTTTAACTTGTCGTCAAAGATCATCAAGGAAGAACGACATGTCATCATGTACGATTAGTATAATTCAGCCCTTCCAACCAGGAAAATCTAGTTGTATTATATGATTAGAACACAATGTTTTTTTAATCCTCCAAGATGATATGGACATCGTCCCATATGGTTAGTTCAAAATCATATATTATCATCTAGCATATAGTTTGAGACGTCGAGGAGATGCATCTTGATGATAAAGAAATATGACTGATTGTCTAGGATGATACTTGGATCATCCTATATGATTAGATCAAAATTAGTGATTATCATCCAATTGATAGTTTGCGACATCCAGGAGATATATCTGGGTGATGAAGAAATATAAATGATCATCCAGTAGATAGTTCGGGACGTGTAGGAGATTCAGGAGAAGACTAAGGTTTTTCATACTGATAGTCCAGAATGATCTTGCAGTCGTCCAAAATGATATGATAGATCAATCTAACCTTAATTACTTTATTTAATCACTTGATTAATTTAGGTATGATTGATATAATCATCCAAGATGACCATGATCCTCCTGTACGATTAGTATATTTTGAAAGATAAAAACTTGCCTAAATGAGTTTAGCAGCTAGTTTTTGTGATTTTAGCATATCATCCAGGATGATGGGAGTATCATCTAGGATAATTTTTTAAAGCAAGTTTACATGACACAAATGCCCTAATTAGGGTTTTTTTTTTTACTAATAGTCCATAACGATATGAAAGTTTTATGTACGACATGATCAAAAATAGAAAAACTCTAACACACCAAATTCCTCCCCCTGAGTGTGTATGTGAAAGGTTACTTAGTTTTAAGATCCATCAAAGTACATTTAACTTAATAAAAGGTAAAATATACACTCAAATAGAAATTACATACTAACTCAATCCTATTCTACCTTATTTTGTGCAGATTGACGTTCGAAGTGAGCTTGTGGACCTTAGAAGTTAGTGAGCAAGGCAAATAAAATATATATGCAAGAATCAAAGTAGTCAAGAAATAATAATGTTTGTTATCATCAAAATCACAGTACTTAGGTCCATATTTGCAACAGGATTCACCAAGGTTGCTCCAAGCAAGGTTTCCATCATCTTCTTCAAGCTGCTTCCTTGATTCCTTGGTGGCTCTGGGAGACTTTCATCAATATAAAATCTAGGTTCTTTACCTTCTCTATAAGGAAGTAAAAGGATTCCAAGGTTCTCTGCCTACTCCAGGACAGAGTAAGAGGATTTCTAGGTACTCTACCTACCTCAAGGAGTAAAATGATTCAAGGTACTCTACCTCGTCAGAACAAAGGAAATATTTGTAAGGGCCTCTCAGTTTTGCTGTGGAGAAAAATAGAGAGACACTACTTTTAGTATAATACCTAGAAAGAAGGTTTTTACTGAGTGGACATAGGTCAAGTTGATCGAACCATTATAATTTTCTGTGTTTTTTATATTTACTTTTACACATTTAATTTTTGCATTTTTCTGTGATTTGTTCTATATTTAAAATCTTTGATTTTTATTATTAGAAATTAGTTTTTCTTCCACATTAGGGGATTAATTTTTTTTTTAATCTTCAAAAAGATTTTAAAAAGATATTATTTTTTCCTTAAGAAAATTTTTATGATAACCAATTCACCCCCCCCCCCCCCTCTTTGTTAGCCTTAGGCTAGTTCATAAAAGTTTGACAACCCTCATAAACTTTCAAGTGGTATCATAACATGATTCATAAATTAAGTTTTTAAAAACTTAAAAAAATGATCTATGACTAACTTTGATAATTACAATACTACATAATTATATTCAATTGCTCAACCACCTCTATTTGATAATATTCCTTTTGATTTTTGAAAAATTTGTATATCCATCTTTTTATAATCAATTGATTATTCTATGTGGATGTTAATTTAGGAAGGTTATTATGCACCTTCTCACTATGTTAATGACCTAAAAATTAAACTTCCCTTTTTTGAATGGAGTATAGAAGATGGAGATTTAGCCCAACTTAATGCTAATTGTTTAAACTATTTTTTCTATACTTTAAAATATGAAGATTACATACGTGTCTCTACTTGTTCAACTGGTTATGAGATCTGGGATAAACTCTGCATAACATATAAAGGAACAAAGGAAGTGAAATAATCTAGGTTAAATATTATTCCTCATGATTATGAACTTATTTGTATGAAACCTAGTGAATCTATATATAAAATATATACTAGGTTTACACAGATAGTTACTTCCTTGTATGCCTTAAGAAGAGAGATTACAAATAATGCAAAAGTTAACAAAATTTTACATTATTTACCTTCTTCCTATGATGCAAAAAATCATTGCCATTATTGAATCTAGGGATCTGAATATTTACTCCATCGATAAATTACTTGGATCACTCATTGCCTATAAGAAAGGAGTGAATCAAAGGTAGCTTGATGTAGGTGAAAAGAGGAAAGAGAAAATTATAGCCTTAAAGGCTAACGAATCTGACAGTTGAAAGTTTTTTAGGGATGTTAAGCCCTTATGATCTAGTAACGAGGCAAACCAAGAGGGGGGTGAATTGGTATTTTAAAAACTTTTCAAACAAATCACAAATCTTAAATCAAAAACATAATTCACCATAAGAAAACCAAAGTGCATAAATTAAATGCATAAGTAAAAAAATAAAGAAAGAACACACCAGATTTATAGTAGTTCGGTCAAACCTTGACCTACGTCCACTCCTTGGTGACACCCTTTAAGAATTTCACTAACTTGTGTCTCTCCTTTAGCCCCCACAGCTAGGCAGAAAAGCCCTTACAAAACACTCCTGTTCACAAACCCCGGTGAGGTAGAGAACTGACTCCTTTTGCTTCCTCCTGAAGATGGTAGTGAACCTAGACCAATTACTAAAGTAGACCTCCCTAAAACCCCCAAGGACAAGGGACGACGATCGGAGAAGATGACTTGGAACCTTGCTTGGAGCAACCCTTGTGATCCCTCTCACAAACTCTCCATCATAAGTTCCTCTCTCTCTCTCCCTCTCTCTCTCTCCTCTTGGCTCTCTCAGGTCAAGGCAGCAACAAAAGATGCTTGGACTTGAGAAAACATGAGTCCTTTAAATAGATTTTCAAGAATCAACTTTATCATCCAGGATGATATTCCTATTGTTCTATACGATCAGTACAAATTGAGCTCAATCAGCCCAGACGACTTAGGATGATTAGAGGATTTTTGTTTATATCATCTAGGATGATATTATATCATCCTGTGTGATTAATTTAAATAGGAATATCGTCCAGACTATCACTTTGAATAGGAATCCGAACAAAAACAAAATGACTTGATCGTCCAGGCCGATCTCTTGAACATCCTGGCCGATTAGTTTAAAATCTGCCCAAATCATCCAAAACATCGCTTTGAATAGATGTTAGTCATCCAGGAGAAATTAAGGTTTTTGAACTGATCATCCTAGCCGGTCCTGCGATCATCCAGGCCGATATGATCATATCAATCAACCTTAATTACTTTCCTTAATCTGCAGATCAATTTCGGCATAATTTTACTACATCATCCAAGCTTATGTCCTAGATGATAATTAAAAAATAAAGTTACCTAAATTGATCTGGTGGCTAATTCTTTCTAATTTAAGCATATCGCCGAGGACGATACAAAATCAGCTAGGATGATATGCTTAATGATGGCTGCCTTAACAAGGATGCCCTAATTAGGGTTTCTATTTTTGACTAATCATCCAGGATGATTTTGGGATCATCCTCGGTGATATGAGCAAAATAAAAAACTCTAGTTTAGATAGAAAAAATCACTCAATTATGTGTGTGTAGGGTTACTTAGCATCAGGCACCATAACAATTACAATTGACTCAAGAAAGGGGAAAATACATTACAAACTGACTCGGATCTAATCTACCCAATCTTGAGCTGGTTCAAATTACAATCTTGATCCTGTGAACTTGAAATATTAGTAGTCAAGGCAGTCGAAGTAAAATAGAAGTGTTTGCAATCATCAAAATTCTATTTCTAAAAATAGATACACAATAATCACCCCCTTTTTGATGATGGAAAACACACAAAGAGGAAATCTAAGCAGTTAAGGAAACAGTGTACTGGAAGCAATGCAATCATAAAAAATATAACATATTCAAATTTCAAAATAGGATAGTACAAGTACAACACACTACTCCCCCTTTCGACATCTCAAAAAGGAGGAAAGTAGAACAGAAATAAAGTAGAAAACTAAATAGTAGAAAAATAGAAACAAACTACAATGGAAAAACATCATAAAAAGAACAACTAGTAAAACAATGGCTTCTGGTCATCGGAAGGAAGAGGTGGTGGTAGTGGAGGTATCTACTGAAAGTAGTTGGACAATGTGGCAAATTATACTCCAAACTAGGCTATGTCCTGGTCATGCTGCTGCTGCTAGTGTGCAACATAGGCGTCAAAGTGGGCCATGTCTTGGTCGTGTTGCAGCTACTGATATTTAACATAGGCAGCAAAGCGGGCTAAGTCCTTAGTGTTTTGCTGGTCCTGAGTAGCAACGTACGTGTCAAAATGAGCCTTCCCAATGGTAAAAGCACTCCACTAGCTAATCCAGCTGAGAGTACTGACGGAGAAGAATTGGTGCAAGAATAGGTGCGGGAGTCTCCTCCTTATTGGCCCCCTGAGTTTCCTCATCCCCTAGGTTGAGATAAGTACTATGAAGTACATTAAAAGAATTCTTGGAGTAGAAGGCAGGATGGAAATTTGGAGGAGCAAGATATTAGAGGTTATATTTAGATTCTAAGACATAAGTAATGATATTTCCTAGGGCTAGATTTAGCTTCCTCTTATATCCTGGGTCACGAATTGTCGTCAAATGTTCAATGTAATGGAAAAGCAAATTAGTAGCATTAAAGTCATGATAGGCTAGAATATAGAAGGTGGTGATTAAAAGAAGAGGAGTAATATGGGCGCGATTACCAGCTTTGGTAATTATGGATGTGCGAAGGACATGTTGGATGGTCCTAGCATCTTTAAGTAAAGAGCTAGTCTCACCAACATGAAAGTAGGTAGTAGTGTTTCGAAGAAAGTGATTGGCCATAGCCCAATCATAATCAGGATCAGAGTAGAGAGTGTGAAGCTTATCTCCCATGGTGGAGAGCTACAAAAATTTTGCACAATCTTGGTATGTGATCTCGATAGGGCATCAATTCACATATGAGCCAAGAGAAGTAAATGCAAAATTTATTCTAAGACTCGCAAAAAATTCAAACAAGAGCTCAGAATTGAAGTGGATTACGAGCGTTAGAATAAAACATAGAGAGGTATGAGTGAAAAGATCGAGTACCGGATAAGAGAGATGGTTGGGATTAATTGACCAAGACATAGTGATGCTAACCAATTTATAGCGATGATAGGCAATTTGATCATCCGCCTCCATGAAGCGAGGGTCCAAGGTGGCCCTCGAGGAACTTCTCGAAACTTGGCGAGAGCACTTCCCTCCTACCATGATCACTAAAAAGCAAGAAAATATGAAGTAGGAAGCTAGAAGAAGAAGAAAGTGTGAGAAAAAATGGCTGGAGGGCTCTGAATTTAAAGAACTGGCCAGATTATCCAGGACAATCACAGGATCGTCCAGGATGATCTAGTGCAATAATTACGACTAGATGATTGGTCAAAAAATGTGATCGTATCATCTAGTCTGATCAAATATCTTTCAAGATGATAGGACACAGGCGATCATCCCAAGGCTATAATTCGAACGACCGTGGAAAAAGAAGATCGTCTAGTATGACATGTAGATCGTCCATGTTGATGAGCAATAATGAATCATACCGGCCGAATTTAAAATATTTAAATGCACTGCCACATGTATCATCCAAGATGAAGAGGTAGATCATCCGGGACGATTCTCCAATAATGGATAGTACCAGTCGAATTTAAGGATTATTAAAAGTATGTCCACGTGTATCGTGCAGGACTAACAGTGGATCATACGGGATGGTCACCATTACAGAAAACATCATCCAGGATGCAAAAGGGTAGTCCAGGAAGATCACAGGGGATTGAATTAGATATCAATCAGATCATCCAGGATGGTAAGGAATCATCCAAGACAATGAAAAGCATAAGGGTCAGAACATTCAGCTGATCGTTATTTTTGAGAGAATTGAACCGATCGTCTAGGATGATATATATATCATCTGGGACGATGTGACAAAAAGTGGAAAATAGAGGAAGGATGGAGATGATTAGAGAAGGCCAAACAACATTAAAATTAACTAAAAATAATAAGAATAAAATACAAAAAAGACATAAAAACTAACAAAAAATAAGAATTTTTTTAATATTTTTTAATTTTTAAATCAAAGCATGAATATGACATAGTCTTCATGTGATTGATTTTAAAATTTTGTAAATATCAATGAGTTAACATCGCCAAAATTCAAAAAATAGTTAGAACTACCGATCCTGTTAACCCTAACTAGGTCTTCTTCAGGGTAAAATGTCTTCTGAAAATAAAAAAATTAAATCAGAAAAGCCAATTGGTTTAAAAAAGGAGATTCATTCAAAAACTTATTTCCAGAAAAATATTTTATAGAATAATGTATTAAAGTAATTAGTTATAATTAGAAATTCAAAATCAAGTCTTTGAAAAATATCAAGTGACAAATGAAGTCTGCTAAGATTTAAAATTTTTAAAAGGAGAAGAAGCCTGCTTTTGGTGGGATCATTTTATGCCTCTTGTCAATTTGATTGGCACTTTGCGCATCTTTTGATTCTTGATACATTTTGTGTATATTTTTTTTAATTTAGCATCATTGCGCATCTTTTATTTTTTGCATCATTGACCACTTTTTCATCAACTTTTATGCAAGCTAGATCCCTTTAAAAAATTCTTAAATATTCTTAGTTGTGGTTATATCTTCCATATATTAGAGAAGAAAAAGTCACTCTCTAATATAAGGAAGAATGAATCAAAAAGCAGAATAAAAAATCATATGATAATTTCAATGACATGATTATAAAAATCTAAAAGTAAAATAAAGACTTTGAATATTATATTTATAAAATAGATTATTTTAGCAAGATTGAAAAGATATATGTTTTAAAATCTAGTTGTTAATTTGAAATAAATTTTGTTTAGAGAAGAAGATTACACCACTAAAAGAGGTTAGAGAAAGAAATACAATCAACAATGTTTTTCACCCTTCAACAGATTAAGAGATGTTAAAATATTGACTCACAAAATTTTAAAACCAAAAGTATGGCATAAAATATCAATTTCAGCAGTGATCTCAAAAAACATGCTAAAATGACAAAAGTGAAATATGAATAAGCAAGTGGAAAATTGAACCAACTAATTCTAAAAAGGAGTAGGAAAAATAATAAAAGAATCTAAAAACAAGCAATAAAAACATGTAACTCAGAATTGATTAACCAGCATAATTATGCAATTAAGAGCCGTGAGCCTCCGTTGTCCAAGTACCACATGCTCTCATGAGGCCTTTTGTGAGAGCATTCCTGCAAAATCATCAAACATCAGATTTTGGAATCCAAACTGGTTTTGGTCCCTTCTTATGAAAAGAAGAATGCAATGCATGACTGTTGTGTTGTGAATTATGCAATTTGGGTCTCCACACCTAATGTGTACTATGGTGAATGGTGCAAGTGTGTGCTATGTGTCCTAAAATGCCACATGAAAAACATCTAATACCAAGTAAAGGATTTCTTAATTGGTTCAGGTTATAATGCCTTTTCCTAGATTTTGGCTTTAGATCAAATGTGGGTGTCGTCCAATTTTTCTCAAGTGCATTCAATTTAGCTTTAAACCTCGAGTCAGCACTTTCTAAAGCAGCATTATCAACTCTCAAATTGTGCTCCCTCTATTCAAATTTATCAATGTGTGTCTTAAAATCATATTCAAGTGAGGTGTAGGATACTTTTAATGAATCATGTTCAATAACAATTTCATAGTGTTTTTTATTCAATTCATCAAACTCATCAAACAAAGACATGTGATTGCTATCAATTTGAAGGTGATCTTTACTCAAAATTTCATACTCTTTTTGTAAATTCAAAAAATCCACTTTCAAACTAGCATGAGTTTTCTTAAGTTTTCTATATGATGCATGAATTTTCTCATAAATTTTAAGTAATTGATCATAAGTTGGTTCATATACCTCTTCTTGGTCACTTTGACCAAGATGATCGTCAGGCATTAAGCACAGGTGAGGAGTCCAATGTAGAGTCTGCCCAGAATGCCTTTTGGACTCACTTCTTATCCTTCTTGAACTTAGGTTTCTCCACACTCTTTTCTTTACTTGAGTGATCCTTAAGTGTAGGACAATCAGCTTTGACATGCCAAGGCTTCTTGCATTCAAAATAAACAACATCAGAAGAACCTTTAAAATTATTGCTATCCTTACCTCTTTTCCAACTCTGATGATGCTTGTGGCTTTTCCTTAGAAAGTTTTTGAATTTTCTAGTGATGAAGGCAACATCATCACTTTCAAAACTAGAAGAATTTGTATTTGTTTCATTGGCCTTCAGAGCTATAAATTTTCTCCTTCTTTTTCTCACATGCGTCCAGACTTCTTTGATTCACTTCTTACTCGTAAGCAATGAGTGATCCAAGTAACTTATCAATCGAATAGGTATTTAAATCTTTAGATTTAGAAATTGAAGTAATTTTAGCATCAAAAGAGGAAGGCAAACATCTTAAGATTTTATTTACTTTTTCATAGTTAGTGAGTTCTCTTCCTAAGGCACGCAAGGGTGTAACAATTTGAGTAAACCTTGTATACATTTCAGAAATTGATTCAGATGGTTTCATATGAAAAATTTCATAATCATGCAATAAAGTATTCAATCGAGATTGCTTGACTTCTTTAGTTCCTTCATAAGTAATATACAATTTATCCCAAATATCTTTACCAGTTGTGCAAGTTGAAACACACATGTAGTTTTTAGATTTTTAAGCACAAAAAAATAGTTCAAACATTTTACATTAACTTGTGCTAATCCCTATCATCAAGATTCCATTTAGAAAAAGCAAGTGGAACATTAACAACATTAAGTTTACCAGTCGAAGGTGTATAACCATCCATAACGAGCATCCACATGTGATAATCAATCAATTGCAAAAATGTAGATATACGAGTTTTCCAAAAATTAAATAGAATATTATCAAACAAAGGTGGTCGGGTAATGAAATACCCTTCCACAGTACTACGATTTCCAAAATTAGCCATAGATCGAAATTCAAAGCTTTCAAAAACTTGTTTTTATAAATTCCGCTCTGATATCACTTAAAAGTTTGTTAGGGATGTTAAGCCCATATGAACTAGTCTCGAGGCTAACCAAGAGGGCGTGAATTTGTATTTTAAAAACTTTTCAAATAAATCACAAATCATAAATCAAAAATATAATTCACCATAATAAAACCAGAGTGCCAAAATTAAATGCGTAAGTAAAAAATAAAGAAAGAACACTCTGGATTTATAGTGGCTTGATCAAACCTTGACCACAATATCCACTCATCGGAGACACCCTCCGAGTATTGCACTAACTTGTGTCTCTCCTTTAGCCCCCACAGTTAGGCAAGAAGCCCTTACAAAATACTCCTTTTTACCAACCCCAGTGCGGTAGAGAATTGACTCCTTTTGCTTCCTCATAAAGTAGGCAGAGAACCTAGACCAACTGCTAAAGTTGACCTCCCTAGAACCCCCAAGGACAAGGGAAGACGATCAGAGAAGATGACTTTGAACCTTGCATGGAGCAACCCTTGTGATCCCTCTCACAAACTCCCTCTCACAAGTTCCTCCCTTTCTCTCTCTCTCTCTCTCTCTCTCTCTCTCTCTCTCTCTCTCTCTCTCTCTCCTCTTGGCTCTCTCAGGTCAAGACAGCAACAAAAAATGCTTGGACTTGAGAAAACTCTAGTCATTTAAATCAATTTTCAAGAACCGACTTTATCATCCAGGATGATATTCCTATCGTCCTATATGATCAGTACTAATTAAGCTCAATCAGCCCGAACGACTTAGGACGATTAGAGGATTTTTGTTCATATCATCCAAGATAATATTATATCATTCTATGTGATTAGCTCAAATTGAGAAAAATCATCAAGACCATCGCTCTAAACAGAAGTCTGGATGAAAACAAAATAAATTAATCATGCAGGCTCATCTCTTGATCGTCGTGGATGATTAGTTCAAAATCTACCCAAATCATCCAGAACATCGCTCTGAACAGACGTTGGTCATCCAGGAGAAATCAAGGTTTTTGAACTGATCGTCCAGGCTAATATGATCATATCAATCAACCTTAATTACTTTCCTTAATATGTAGATCAATTTAGGCATAATTATACTGCATTGTCCAGGCTGATGTCCTAGACAATAATTAAAAAATAAAGTTACCTAAATTGATCTAGCAGTAGATTCTTTCTGATTTGAGCGTATCATGCAGGACGATACAAAAATGTCCAGGATGATATGCTTAATGATGGCTTCCTTAACCAAGATGCCCTAACTAGGGTTTCTGTTTTTGACTTATCGTCTAGGATGATTTTGAGATCATCCCAGATGATGTGAACAAAATTAGAAAATTCTAATTTAGATAAAAAAAATCACTCAAGTGTGTGTGTGCAGGGTTACTTAGCATCATGCACCATAACGATTACAATTGACTCAAGAAAGGCGAAAAATACATTACAAACTGACTCAAACCTAATCTACCTAATCTTCAGCTGGTTCAAATTGCAGTCTTGATCCTGTGAACCTGAAATGTTAGTAGGCAAGGCAGTCAAAGTGAAACAGCAATGTTTGCAATGATCAAAATTCTATTTCTGAAAATTGATACACAATAATAGTAACTCTTCTAGATAAGATAATGATGACATTACACTGATGATTAGGCGATTCAAGAGCTTTTTAAAGAAAAAGTAAAAATATCATTAATAATTGAATAAAGGTTATAATAGTAAAAATTCTAAATTTTCTTTTGATGTTATATGCTTTAAATGCATGAACATAGGGAACTTGAAGTCTGATTTCTCAGCTCTTAAAGCTCACCCAAGCAAGGAGAAGGATGACAAAGAACCTAAATCCAAGAAGGATAAGCAAAGGACTGAAAAACCTTTCTAGGCATACTCAGCATCAGCTCTTATAAAACTATGGCAGAAGAGGAGGTAACCAACATATGCTTAATGGAAGATGGTCATCTTGATTGTTCCGATCAAAATGAGATATGTGAGCTTACTTATGATCAATTATTCAAAGTTTTTGAAAACATACATATTACATATAGTAAGCTTAAAAAATTATATGCTAACCTTAAATCTAACTTTTTTAATTCTATAGGAAGAACATGAATGCCTAACAAAAGATCATTCCACTCTGGATAGTAAATCATATGGCTTTATTAAATGAATTTGATATTTTAAATAAGAAGCATTGAATTAACTGGTGAGCATGATTCCTTAAAAATATCACATGTTAAATTATAAGATGCATTCAAGGAATTAGAAACTCTTATATCTCAATTAGACAATAGGGATCATGCATTGAAAGTAAAAAATTTAATTCTTGAAAGTACAAATAACTTTTTACAAGATAAATTAGTTGGTTTTAAGGAAAATAAAAAACCTCTGTCACTTGACGAGTTTCAAAAACTATCATCAAAGCATGCATCATTTAAACCTAGGAAGAGGTACCATAACCCAAATAGATTAATAAATCCTTTTCCTGGTGTTTGATCTTTTTTATGACATGCTAAAACATATCTCCCACACTTTTACCATTCAGCATAAAACATATTTGGCATGGGACCAAAATTTCAAAATTTACAGCATAGCATACATACATTTTATTCTTATTTCGATAAGATGGGACCCAAACTTGATAGTGTTCTCAAATCTAACATTTGATGATTTTGTAAGAGTGCTCTCATAAAAGGCATCATGAGAGCATATGGTACCTAGAAAGTAGATGTTCATGGCACATGTCTAGAGATGCAAATCAATTCATTTCGCTGAAGGCCATGGTATGAGGCAAGGTGACAATTGGAAATAACACCACCAGGAGAGTGATGGGATCAAGTATAATTGGCAACTCAAAAATTTCATTATTAAAAATGTTTTACATATAGATGGCTTAAAATTAAACATAACCTACATAGCATAAGCCAGCTTTGTGATAAAGGATTTAACATTAATTTTTTGTCTGCCAATTGCATGATTAATTTAAATGTAAAAACTATACTGCAAGGAAATAGAATTAATAATATTTATATACTAGATTTAAATTGTGTTGAACTTGTTGCTTCTTTTTTGCTAATGAATCCTAGTTATGGCATAGGATATTATTTCATGAAAGCATGAAAAACCTTAGAAAGATCACTAAAAAGGATTAGTGAGAGGCATACCTAAATTAGTGTTCACTAATGACCCCCTATGTGATGCCTGACATTTAAGAAAGTAAGTTAAATACTCCTTCCACTATAGCAATGACAATAATACTGGACAACCTTAATAAGTCTTTCACATATGGATCTTTTTGGACCTATTAGCACTACAAGCCTTGGAGGGAAAGTCTTCAGATATGTGATTATTGATGACTACTCAAGGTTTACCTAGGTTAGATTCCTATCTCATAAAAGTGAATCATTCAAAAAATTTAGATCATTCTCCACTTAGATTTAGAATAAGCTAGGTTGTGAAATTATGACAATTCATAGTGATCATGGTAAAAATTTTGAGAATGATTAATTTAAATCTTACTCTAAGGAGCAAGGGATATTCACTATTTTCAGCTTTTAGAATCCCTCAATAGAATTGGGTTACTAAAAGAAAGAATAGGACCCTAGTAGAAGCCGATAGATCCATGTTAGCTGTATACTCACTTTCTAAATATATCTGAGATAAAGTGGTGAATACAGTCTATTATATTCTAAATAGGGTTAATGTTAGATCCAATCAGAGCAAGACATCCTATGAAATCCTTAAGGGTAGGACACCCAACCTCTCTTACCTTCATGTCTTTGGATGTAAAGAGTTCATTTTGAATAATGGGAAATCTCTACTAGGAAAGCTTGACCCCAAATCTGATGGAGTGTTCCTAGGTTACTCAAATGTTGGGAAATTCTATATAGTTTTCAATAAAAGAACACTTATAGTAGAGAAGATCACTCTTGTTGTATTTAATAAATCTGATAATTCTAGAGGGTCTAGGATAGAAAAGAAGAGGTTGTAAAAATAACCCAAGTAGAAGAATCTACAAATTTAGAGGAAAGGGTAGAACCTAAAAAACACACTGCCTAGAGAATGGAGATAATTTTTAAGTCATCTTAAAGAACTAATCTTAAGAGACCTATTTGAAAGTGTTAGAACTAGGTATGTTCTTAGAAAAGAGGTAAACTTTTCTGCCTTCATTTCAATGACTGAAATCACCAACATAAATCAAGTTCTATCTGATAAATTCTAGATCATAGTCATGTAAAAAGAGTTAAATCAATATGGGAGGAATGATGTTTGGGAAGTTTTTAAAAGACGTAAGGACCAGAGTATGGATGGAACTAAATGGGTTTTTAAAAACAAAATGAATAATTCTAGTTTTATAGTTATAAACAACACAAGATTAGTGGCTAAGCGGTATAACCACATCAAAGGGATTAACTTTGAAGAGACCAATGCCCCTGTAGCTAGATTGATATCCAATAGGGTGCTTCTAGCCTTTTCCTACTTTCAAGGATTTAAATTATACCAAATGGATACCAAAAGTGCCTTTTTGAATGGGGTAATAAAAGAGGATATGTTTGTTGAACAACCCCTAAGCTTTCAAAATTCACAATTTTCTAATCATGTGTTCAAATTAAGAAAGGCATTATATGGATTAAAATAAGAACCCAGAGTATGGTATGAAAAGCTAAGCTCATTCTTACTAGAGAGAACCTTTATTAAGGGGGATAATTTTGGTTAGATGCTTGATTAGATTGTATAAGATGATATACGATGATCATACCTGATGATCATTAATATTTCATGGGATGATCCCCCATCGTCCAAGATGAAAACCATGATTTTATTCTAATCATATAGAAGATCATACTGGACGTCCCGAGGGATGTGTGGGATGATATGTAAATCGCTACCAATCATCCCATATCATACTGGATGATCAATACATTTTCAAATATAATGATTAAGGAGTTTGAGATGAGTATGATGGGAGAACTAACCTACTTTCTTGGATTTAGTATAAGGAAGAAGGCTGATAGAATTTTTCTTAGACAATCAAAATACATTAAGGACATCCTTATGAAATTTGTAATGGTTAAAGACAAGTAACTAAACACTACCATGAGTTTTACAATTCATTTAGATAAGGATTCAAATGAAAAATCTATTGATTAAAAGAAATACAGAGGAATAACTTGATCACTTCTTTACTTGACTGCTAGTAGAACTGATATTATGTTTATTATTTGTCTCTATATTATATTTTATGCTGATCCAAAAGAGTCACACTTGACTATTATAAATAGAATCCTTAGATATCACTTAGGAACCCAAAACAAATGAATCGGGTATCCTAGGTATAGTAGCACTTCCTTTGAAATTATAGCATATTCTGATTTAGATTTTGTAGGATACAGAGTTAATGGGAAAAGCGCTTCTAGAACATATTAATTCATAGGATAATCCCTAGTATTCTGGTCAAGTAGAATATAAAACTTAGTTGCATTGTCTACTATTGAAGCTGAATACCTAGCCTTATGAAGTTATGTGGCCTAAGCCCTTTGGTTAAAGTAATTAATACTGGATTTAAGATTACTTGAAGGATCCATTCAAATCTTATGTGATAACACTAGTGCATCTATATTTCAAAAAATACAATCCAACACTCTAGGACAAATCACATAGGCATAAGGCAATATTTCAGTAGGGATAATAATAACAAAGGAGACATATAGCTACACCATTTAGCAACTAAAAATCAACTTGCTGATATCTTTATAAAATAACTTGCCTTTGAAAACTTTAGCATCTTAAGAATCAGATTAGGTATAATAGACATTTATGCTTGAAATAGATGCTTTCTATTTATGTGCCTTCTATTTTCAACTTTTTTTTATTTGTTTATTTGTCTCTATTTATGTTGTCTTATTTAAAGCTTTTGATTTTTTGTTGATTTTCTTAAATTTTTTTAAGAATCATATCACTTTTCACTTCTCATATTGATTTTTCTAGGACACTTTTGGCTTATTTTTATTTAGAAATATGTAAGAAGTGATTAACTTCTCTAAAATAGTTAAAGGAAGAAACATTGCTAATTGTTTCTCTTGTTCTAACTCCTTTAATGGTGTGTTTTCTTTTTGAATAAAAATCCATTTCAAATTAAAAATTAGAATTCTAAATAGTGATCTATTTAATCTTCCTATAGTAATCTATCTCATTTGAATAATATTCCTAATTAGTGAATCTATTTTAAGTTTTCTTAATGAAGTTATTTGTATTTATCATATGAATAGGAATCTGTTTTGTGGTTTACTCTTCCTTATGTAAGAGAGTAAGTTTATCCTCTCTCATATTCGGAAGATAATCTCACAACTAAGAAATTTATTAAGATTCAGAAAGGAATCAAGCATGCAAAAATTAAAAGAGGTATAAAAAGAGAATAAAAACTAAAAAGATGCGTAAAGAACGCAAAATAATTATAAGATGCATGAAGTGTATAAAAAATCAACATAAGTGCAATGTATGCCAAAAGCTGATAAAGAGACACAAAATGATCCCATTAAGAGTTAGAATACCTTTCTTTCAAATCCTTAAAATTTTAGAAGAATTCATGTACCACTTGATATCTTCAAACACTTGAAATTAAAAATCATGATTCCTAATTCATTACTTTTCAATACTATTCTATCATATTTTTTTTTTGAAATGAAGTTTAAACAGATTACTTTCCTATCTAATTTCTTTTATGAATAAAATTTTTGTTTAAAAAGAATTTTGAATATTAAGGAGTGTGAACTAGGGTTAAAATGATTAATTTTCTAACCTTTATGTATTTCAGTGTTGTCAATTTATTTCTTATTGGTTTTTAAATCTAATAATAAGATAAATTCATCATTTACTAGAGATCATCAATTAAAAAAATGTGTTTCTGATTTTAATTTAAGACTTTTTATGGCTTGTTCTTATTTTATTTTATATTTTTCATGTTTTAATTTTTGTGCTATCAAAAGGGGGAGTAGTGTGTTGTTTGCTTCTTATGTTTTAGTAAGATTAGTTTGATTTCTACTTACTTATTTTCAATTTTTACTTATGCTTGGAACTTAAAAAAAAATAAAAATTTTAAAAACAATTTTTTTTAACTCCCATTTCTTTCATAATTTCATCTTCTAAGGGGGAGTTTGAGTAAATTTGAAAGGCTTTAAAAAATTTTAACAACAATATTTGTCATTATCAAAAAGGGGGAGATTATTATAAATTTTGGCCAAAGTACTATAATTTTGATGATAATAATAATTATTATTTCCTTATTATAGCTATTATTACATAACTATTTTGTTTGCCCTACTCACTTACCTTTCAGAGAGGCTCTCTATTTAATCTCTTATATTATCTTTTGAGAGATCTTATGTTATTGAGTTGTATTGAGAGAGAGCTTAGAGAATGAAGAGGAGAGCTTTGAGAGAGCAAGAGAGAGAGAGAGAGCAAGAGAGAGAGAGAGAGAGAGAGAGAGAGAGAGAGAGAGAGAGAGAGAGAGAGAGAGAGAGAGAGAGAGTTTCTTGTGAGAGGGAGTTTTGAGAAATTCATAAAGGTTACTCAAAGCAAGATTTCCATCATCTTCTTCAAGCTACTTTATTGATTCATTGGGGGCTCTGGGGAGACTTTCATAAACATCAGATCCAGGTTATCTTCCTTCTCCAAGAAGGAGCAAAAGGATTCTAAGGTTCGCTGCCTACTCCAGAAGAGAGTAAAAGGATTTTCAGGTTCTCTGCCCTACTCCAGGAGAGAGTAAAAGGATTCAAGGTACTCTACCTCATCAGGTTGGTGGAATAATTTATAAGGGCTTCTCTACTTTACTTTGGGGGCAAAAGGAGAGACACTACTTTTAGTGAAATACTTATAATGGAGATTTATAGGGAGTAGATGTATGTCAAGTTGACCCCCAGTCAACTCTGGGTCAAATTGGGTCCAACAAAATGTGGATTACTAGTTAACATGTCATATTAAAGTCTATGGAAATGGTCATTGGTCTTGGTGAAGTCCCCAAGATCAAATTTCACAAGGTGGAGGGCCAAGTGGCATAGGTCATAAATATTTGAGGGTTGTTGCCTTAGGAAATAAATTTAGTTTATGGGATTAAAGACCTTATAATGAGCTCAAATTTGGAAGGTTGACACTAGAGACATGTCTAATCAATTCAAAATTGATGGATCATGAATCAAAGGACATTTAACCATGTTTCAATGTGATTTAGAAATTACATAGAAAGGGTAATAGGACATAGGCTTTTGTCCATAGGTTTTAAATTAAAAATATGAATTTGTGTTAGATTTTTGTTTGATTAATTGAGTTTTGGAATATGTGATTTAGTGAAGTTTAGTACTCTGATGCTCAAATTCCTAGACTCTAACACTACAATCTTGGTATTCCTTAGCTCTGCTAAGGCACAGAATTAATTATGAAGTGATATAGTGCTACGTTATTATGAATCTGATGTTGTGTAGGTTTTTTGGCACTATGTTATTATGAAGTGATTTGGTGCTGTCCTTAGCTCCTCCAAGGCATAGAATTAATTAACATTTTTATTGAGGCTCCAGCACTATAATTTTGTAATCTGATGTCAGGGTATCACAAACACTAAGATGCTGGTTGTTTAGGCATTGTGGGACTGGTTTAACACTTGTGAATTTTTTTTTCCTTTCCTAAGAAATTACTAGACAACATCAACTAAAAATAAATATTTTTATATAAATTTAAATAGCAAAACACTTCATAATTTTCTCTTAACAAATTTCCCCTACCTCAAGCAATGGAGTAAACATCTACTGAAATCTACTCCTAAAATAACTTCATTATCCTAAGTTAAATTTGGCAATTTAAACTCACTAAAATATATGAAAGTACATTACAATTTGGATGCTAATTGAATTCATCAAAGTGTGGTAATTCCAATTTAAAAAGTCATAAACAATCCTCATAAGAAATTATCTTTATTAATATTCTTATTGAAATATACTCCTATTAGTGTAAGTATATTGTTGACAAATTATTTCAAAGTAGAATAATATTTCATTTAGTAATTGTTTGTGCCTTTGATTAAATTAGACATTCATTTAGAAACCTTCATATATATTAGTGTACTTACACTCTCTATTTGATTTAAATATTTTGTGTTCATATAAGATTGTAGCTACATCGGTTACTAATTTTTTATTTATGAAGTACTCATTTTTCTTTTTCTTTTTCTTATATGCTTATTAATCAATAGTTTATTTTTTAAAATATATTTGAGTACCATAGTAATGATTTTGAATATCTAACTGCCTTCTTCCTTTTAGAAACCCTAAATTGAATTAATATAAAGTTTTTATAAGCTCAATAATTTCATATTGTGGATTATAATAATTTTCATGATTTATTCTATATTCTCCCTTCTTTTAAATTTAATTATTCTATCTTGAAATCATTAGCCAGCTCTTAAGTGATTAGCATTTGAAGTTCAAGATGTAATGCCCAGAGATTAAACTTGGAAGAATTATTTATTTATCATTTAAAAAATATACAAGAGCTTTTACAAATCATCAATAACTCAATATCCAGTGAAAACCACTAACATCATATACATCAAAATATTTTTACTATTCATTATCCACCAAAATATCATTTACACTAGTCAGGCAATCACTACAATCACTAATCTATCACAAGCTTCTAACTACAAAAGAATAAAAGAAAATACAAAATAAAATCTAAAGAAGAACCTAAAGATCATTAATAGTATCACTGCCCATAATCCTGACCCCTTCCTTGACCTGATATCATTAAATTCTACATAATGATCTAAAAATCTCAGTAGGTAACTTAAACTCTATCACAAAATTCAACACAAGACAAAAGAATCAATATGCATGTTTCAGTCCTAGTCAATATCAATCATAACTTAATATGATGAATAAAAATCACAAAAATTAATATTAAAATCAAAATGATTAGTGAATTTAAAAGAGATATATCAAACTATAAAACATAGGTAAAACATTTTATCTTCCAATGAATAATATTAGTATGCTATGCTATATTGTATGAATATTGATGCTAGTATAATTTCAATTTTACTATCCATCAATTTAAATACTATTAATTAATTCAAATGTACTATCATGTAAATGCAATCATAAATACATCTTTTCCACCCCAATTATTATCTAGTTGGGTATCAATCTTAATCAGGCCCAACTTTCAATTAACTGGTATCAGTTAGCCTCGATTGTTGCTAGTTGGTTATAAATTTTAATTAGGCTTACTTGTCAACCAATTTGTATCATTCTATCCAATATATTGCCCAATTTGGTATCAATCTTATTCATACCCTATTTTCAACCAATTACTATCGATATTCTTCTTTCATGTTAACAACCAGCATTTCATATAGCCTCCTTACTTGCAAAAGCCACATTTTTATCAATGTTATGTGTGAAATATAGTAATTCATAGAACATAGGAATATATACCTAAGTTTTCTACTATGAATTTACTTCAAAAAAATATAACTTCAAAATTAACATGTGAAAAAAAAATATTCCTGTCAAAATATTCAAATTAACGGCATCTATCACATACAAAAATTTATGCCGTAAAAGTTTTACGAATAAAAAATTATCATAATTTTTTTATAAAAAAAAGATGCAAATTTGATTAGAAAAATACCAAAAAGATCAAATTAGTTAAAGTTAATATAGGCTAATGGATCCTTATAGTTAGACGATCAAATCTCTCAACATGACTAACAACCAAAAATTGTTCCATGACCTCCAAAACCTAGGTTTCTTTATGTCTCATTTCTCTCTCTTAATTCCCAAATCTCATTCTTTGGTAGCTAAATCTTTCATAGCCAAATGAAGGAATAAAAAGGATTTTCATGTAAAGTGGCTTAAGATATTTTTAAAAAAATATTAATATAATAATTATATAATTTAATAAATTTTTATTTTAAAATTCATATATCCTTTTGGGACTTTAGAAATATAGAAAAATATCCATTAAATATCCCATTTCATTTAGAAATTTAGGTGAAATCGATTTACAAAATGGACACCTAACTATCAAAAAATTCCCACTTATACAGACATGTGTACTATCAAAAAATTCCCACTTATACAGACGTGTGTCAATTTTTTAAGGATTTTAACCATTGCCCAAAAATTATGGACAAATTATTATAATTAAAACACTATAATATCTATCTTATGGAGAAGAAGTTTTCCAAATTGGACTTAATGACTCCTAAAAAAGTTATTTATTTAGGTTAAATTATGGGCTATAACACAAGATAAGATATTCACTTATTTGCTTTATTTAGTTAATTGTTATGATTTTAAATTAAAATTTATTATCCTTTGTTCATTTAATTCAGCTAAATTAGCAATAAAAGCGGAAGCCTATGGAAAGGATAACTTCAATAGTTAAGTAATGTAGGGAATTTTACACAAATAAAAAAATTTAAATATACAATAATAATATAAATAATAATAATAATAATAAAATAACATACACAATTAACAAAAACAACAAAACTAGATATTAAGCATAAACTAACATATATATCCATTTAGAATGATAGAAAATACATAGGCAACTCAAACTACCTAATATAAATATGAATAGTGCATCGTGCAATATTCCCCTCCAAAAAAGTATTAACATCCCTAACCTAATCATCAAAATAACATCCATAGCTGTCATATCCATCCATAAATACCATTGGGGATCTCCCCAAGCAAAGAAAAAGTATAACAAAGAAAAATAAAAATCACTAACACTGATAATAATAAGCAACCAACAATCTCTCTCTCTCTCTCTCTCTCTCTCTCTCTCTCTCTCTCTCTCTCTCAAGAATAACCAAAGAAATAAAGAAAAATAACATCACATAGAGTCTCTATCCTCATCCTCCTCCTCATCATCATCATCATCATAAGAGGAAGGGTGTCAAATGATAGGATTATAAATAAGTGCAGTTGAAAAATTAAGCTAATTTAAATCTTCAACAAATGGGTTCCTCCTAAATATTCCCACTAATGTTAAATGAACTCAGAAGTGTAGTTATAACGTTTCTCTTGCATATCTAAATAATAGGCCTGACATCCCCTACTCTCTTAAAACAATTAACAACTTTCTTCATTTGTACCCTCAATTGTGTCACCTTATTTCCTAATGATTTTAGGGTCTTTACACTAGACCTACTACTAAGGGTTGACATGTCAATGTGGGCTCATTGGGTCTAATTTTCTCCTTTCATTTATCCTTCTAAAACTTTAATATTTTTTCTTTGTGAGAGTAAAAATTTGAAAAATCTACTCTTCATTTAATTGACCTAAAACTTCATTGGTTACACATAGAGAATAAAAAGAGAAGGGTGTCCCAAACTTACAGAAGCATAGCCTCTTATGTTGCACATGAGATTAGAATGAATAAACATTCCAACATCTCTAAAGTGATAAACATAAATAACATAGTTTAAAATGGCTCTATATCTAGTCACATATTAAGTGTAAATTTTATGATGTTTTATATAAAATATCAATAACAGTATTTATTTTAGTTATTACTATGCAAGAATATCTTAGGAAAAGAAAAAACTGTTAATTATTGAACTAGCATCGTAGTGCTCTAACTACTAGCATCACAACCTCTATAACACCCTAGCGTTGGATCAGGGCATTGCAACATTGGAGTCTCAAGAAAAAGGAAAATTAATTTAGCACCTTAAAGGAGCCAAGGTCAAATGGAATCATTTTACAACATCATAATGCCATAAAATAAATTGGGTATTTCTAGAGTGAGAAAGTTCCATTTTTTTCAAATTATTTTATCTTCTGCCAGTTTGGCAGACTTTTTGCATATGGCATTTAGCTCGTCAGTGACCACCAATGGTCATTAGAGATCTATTGAAGGTCCTAGATTAGGTATTCAATTCAATGATGAATCATTTCCTCCATTATCGACTGTTGTTGTCCATCATAAAAATTTTTTGAAGAACTGTTTGTTGGTCATTAAAGAACCTTCCATCATTCCTGTTAAACATTCTTCACCTGTTGTTGGCAAAGGTAAGGATATTGTTTCTTTTAATAGTACTCCTTGCCCTGATAATAAGTATTCATCTCAAGTGAAATTCTACGATTTAGAAGCATCATCCTCCTCGGGTATGAAGCTTTTGGTTAATAGGTTTGGTCTTGCTAAATCTTTTATTTTGGAGAAGGAGGATGTTTATCATGAGAAGGTTTTTGATTGAGCTTCTAATGTTTGTGTAAATGTCCAAGAGAATGCTAATGCAAATATTGTGAGATCCAGGGTTGTTAAAAATTCAGAGCAATTTATTAACAAGCCATCTTCTAATCCCTAGGCTACACATCCAAACATCAAAATAAATTTTGGGAAGGACGAATCAATTCTATCCAAGCACAGTGTTGCTGGGAAATTACATGAGGCAAGTGTTATAGCTAACGTGAAAAGACTTCAATCATTAATTATTGTCAAAGTTTTTGGGAAGGATGTACCTATCCATATGATCCATATGGTAGTAGATGAATTACATTGTTAGTGGACACAATTTGGGAAATTCCATCTTACAATTCTTGGATTAGGATGGGTTTTATGTTCATTTTCTTCAGCTGAAGCTATAGTAATGTGTTATCAGAAGGATCATTGTATGTGAATGGTCACATTATTAGTCTTGATAAGTGGACTCCCGAATTCTCGCCTACCTCTTTCAAAGGCATGACTTCTCCTATTTGGATAAGGCTGCCTCATCTTCCATTATTATGTTGGGATGAAATAAATGTCACAAAGATTGCTTCTAAGATAGGTATTCCTTTATGGATTGATGGAAATATATTCCAATGGGGTAAAAGAGAGTTTGCTAGAGTTTGTGTCCGTGTGGCTTTAGATAAGCAACTTCCCTTTGGTGTTTGGGTGGAATGAGTGGAGAGTCATTTCTTTTAGAAAATTGACTATGAAAAAATGAATACATTTTATTTTAAATGTTGTAGGATTGGCCACTTCATCAATGAATGCAAAATTAAGGATAAATATTTTGAAATTAAAGATGGAGATAAATCTACTACAGGTGGTCTATTTCATGGTTTGTGTAAGCCTGATGAGGTAGATATTAATCATTCTTATGGACCTTGGGTACATGTGAACTATGGGAAAAAAAAGGAAAGTAGCTATCTTTAATAAAAAGGTGGATAAGAGAAATGGTTTTGTTCAGAAGGTAGCTCATAAAAAATGCTCAAGTTTATATTAAGAAGGCGACTGCCAATCATGCTCACTCCTCTGGTGTGGAGGAATCTAATATTGCTAAGTGTTAAGCTGATTCTAATCAGGTGGTGGGAGTAAATGTTGTTGTTGATCATTTTGTTTCTAATATGTTGTAGAATGAAGGTACATTGAAGATTAAAGTTGATGCACAAGATAACCTGGAGAATCATGAAGAAATACCTTCAGTTGTGTTGCCTGAGGTAATATCTAATGATGTGGTTGCTTATATTCCTGTAGATGTCAATGTGTTCAATGTATTGGAGAATTCTCATGAATGAGATGAAATCTTAAAGCTTCTAGATCCTATTAAATTGAGTATGGAAGACGTGAAATATGGAGAAATTACTTTAACTGATATGAAGATGAATAAACCTTATAAAGGGTCGGTTTTCATGGTTCTAAATTTGCTAAATTCAAATTCTAAAAAGAACTCAAGTCATTAGGTATGACAAGTTCTATCTCTCGCAATAGAAGAGGTGGCTTGTTAATCAGAGATTGTGGTGGGAGCAGTCCCACCTCAAAGAATAAAAATAAATGACATCGATTGTATTTTGGAATTGTAGAGGGGCAAGAAAGAGTGAAGCCTCTCGTTATTTGAAGGAAGTAGTTAAAGATTTTGATGCATTTTTGTTGGACTTGTTGAGACTAAGATCTCTTCTTTGAATAAATTTGATTTTAGTAAATTTATTGGAGATAATTAGGATTTCTTTTTGTTTCCTTCGAAAGGTCTTTCCGGTGGAATTATGGAACGCTGGAGGATTGATGTGTCTTTCTTTTTTGTTATTCAAGCTTCATCCTAGGTGGTTATTGGGAAGCTTAATATTAATAACAAAGGATTTTGATTGGTGGCTACCGTGTATGGTAGTAAATATGTGTATAAGAGGAGAACATTGTGGGATACGTTGGAAACTATATCTGGGAGAGATATTCCCTCTAAAATTTGAGGAGACTTCCACTGTATTCTTTCATAGGATAATAAAAGAAGAGGAAAGAAATTTGTTCTTTCTCAAGGGCCACAAGACATGTGTAATTTCATGACGATGTGACTTTCATGATATTGGCGTGGGTGGTCCTAAATTTACCTGTTTTAACAACAAAATTGGTGGAGCACATATTTTAGAAAGGTTGGATCGATGCTTACTGAACTCAGCTACATTTGAAGCTATATAGTTGGAATTTGTTAAACACTTGGAAAAGATTTCTTCTGATCATTTCCCTCTATTAATTAAGTTTGTTCCTTCTACCTTTCAGAAAAATATATTTATCAAATTTGAAGATGTGTGGGCTTCCTTCCCAGTTTCATCGGCAATTGTATTAAAATCTTGGAGTAAAATTGTGTAAGGAGAAGCTGACAAGATATTAAATATAAAATTTAAAAGAACTTTAAAGGCTTTGTTTTTTTGGAGTAGAGCCAAATATCAAAACCTCTCGGTTTTAAAGGAACAACTGAAGAAAGAAATTCTAGAGTTGCAAGAAGAGGAGGCTGGTCTCAATGGGCTCTCTGAAGATAAAGTTTGCTTGTTCAAAACCAAAGTGCTTGAATTCAACTCTACTCTTGGGCGGCTTAATACATGGTGGAGGCAAAGAGCTAAAGTGAAGTGGATTGAAGTAGGTGATTCCAACTCAAAATTTTTCCACTCATTTGCAACTACTAAACGGAATAATAACTTGATCAACCAAATCAAAAATAGCAATGGCTTATTGGTGGAAGATCAAGATCATATAAAGGATATTTTCTATAATTTCTTCAAAGATAAATGGAAAAGGAGGACTTGTGTATTAAAGGGCTAGCCTATTCCGTCTAATGTTTTGGAAGAATCTGATAAAAAGGCATTGGAGGTGGAATTCTCTTTTGATGAGCTGGAGCAAGTCATCAAACAACTTGAGCTGATTTTAGCACCATGTATTGATGGCATTACTTACTCTTTTATAAAGAATAATTGTTCTATTATCAAAAAGGTTGTTTGTTATGCCATTAATGTATTTTTTACCTTGAGGAAAATGTGTTATGGTTGGAAGGAAACTTTTGTGGTGCTAATTCCTAAAGTGAAGGTCCCTATTACCACTTCCAATTATCAGCTTATTAATCTTTACTTATCTATTTATAAAATTGTGGCTAAAATGCATCTGAATAGGCTAAATTGTATCATTCCCAAAATCATTTCTGAAGATTAATCTGCCTTTGTCAAAGGTAGATCATTATCTGATCACATTTTACTTGCTCAAGAAATCTATAACAAATTCAGATATTCTAAATTAAAGATAGGGTTCATGGCCATCAAGATTAATATGGAGCAGGCTTATGATAATATGAGTTTGGATACTTTAAAGCATGTTTTACAGTACTTTGGGTTTCCAATTAACTTCTCCAATTTGTTGCTTGAATGAGTAACTAATCCTAAATTTTCTATAATTGTTAATGGTAATCATTCAAATTGGATTGAGGATAAAAGTGGGTTTAGACAAGGTGTCCCTTGTCTCCTTACCTTTTCATATTATGTTCTCAATTGTTTTCTGATGCTTTCACTCATAGAGGAGGGAACATTGGTATTAAAGTAGCTCCAAATGTAGATAAAGTTTCTCATCTTCTTTATGTTGGTGATATCATCATTTTCTCAGAAGCTAATCAAAAAGGTGTGAAGAGAGTAAGCAAAATTTTTAAAAACTATTACAAATGGTCAGGCCAAAGGATAAATAATCAGAAATCTGTGATGCTATTTGGAAAATCTATAAAATGAAGAATGATTGCTCTTTCTAGGCTCTTAGGCTTCAAGGAGGTCCCTAAATTGGTGTATTTGGGTGTCAAGTTGGCTTTGAGACAATTAGTAGTATCAGACTTCCAAAATTTGATTGAAAATGCTTTGAGAAAATTGAATATATGGGGGAACAAGTTTATATCACTTGTAGGAAAGCTTCTTCTTGTGAAGACTACTCTTTTTTCTCTTCCCATAGATCTATCAACTCATTCATGGATTCCTAAGGGAGTGTTGAAGGATTTTGATATAATGTGTAGAAAATTTCTATGGCATATGCATGATAGAAGTAAAGGTCTCCATTTTGTTGCATGGGATGTGTTATGCAAATCTAAAAGGAATGGTGGCCGTGGCTTGCAATCAGTTGCTAAAAAAATTGGTCCTCTAAGGGCCAAATTTGCTTGAAACTTTATTTCTAAACCAAACTCTCTTCTCAATAAGGTTCTTATAGCTAAATATGGTAATGATATCTAGAATTTGGATAACAAATCTTTCTCCTCTACAACATGGAAGATCATTTTACATGGAGCTAAAAGTTTGAAGCATATTATGAGATGGAATTTTTATAATGGTTATCTCATCAGACATAAAATATACCCTAATGTCAAATAAGTTGCAAGATAAGAAGCAAAGAAGAAACCCAATTAAGGGATTCTTTTTAACGCACAACTTGCAGATTTTCAAAAACAAACAAAAAAAAAAAAGATCAAAATCAAAGCCTAAAAGAAAAAGATGATGCTACTATTGAAAGAAGGTTGGAGAGTAATTTGAATAAAGTATTACAAAGAAACCTCTAAAGAAAAGGTAATAAAAAAATTTCATGCTCTAAAGCAATATCACTAGAATAGTAAGATGATATGATTTAGATTTCAAACAATTATATTTATTCTACTCAAAAATTACCAGTCATATCACACGACACCCCAATAGTATATAGTTTTCTCATAGACTAACCAAGTTTGTGAAAGTATGAGATGCGCCAAGTTGAAAGGGTGTGAATTAGAAATTTTTATAATAAAGAAACAATCTTAAACAGGAGTTTTAAATTTTTTTAATTTTTCAAACAAAACTTAACTTGATGTGGAAGTGAATGATTAAAGCATGATTGCAACATAAGTGGTGAAATTTTAAATCACACAACAAAGATCTATAATAGAATTTTCACCAAGAATTTATAGCAGCAAATGTAAGATGCAAAACATAAGTATAGTAAATGGAAAAATCACACTATAAGATTTATAGTAGTTTGGTCACTTAACTTGTCCACTCCATGAATTTCACTACTCAAAAGTAATTTTCCTTTTGCCCCTACAGCAAGGCAGAGAAGCCTTTACAAAATCTCATTTTCACCTTCCTCGATGTGGTGGAGTACTAAACGCTATGTCACCCTCTTGGTGACGACAACGAATCTTTTGATTTTTTTCCCTTATGGAGAAGGCAGAGCACCTAAGAGGACACAGACCTTGAAGCCTCTCCCCCTTAGAGAGCTCCCACAAGATTTTCTCGATCCACAGTATGGGCAAGCATGCAGCAGGCTTGGAGCAACTGTGTGATCCCCTCACACTCATTCTCCCTCACAAACTCACCTTCTCCTTTTTCTCACAAACCAAAAAATCTCATCAAGAAGCTCCCTCTCAAGAATTCCCCTTCTTGTCACGTTCCTCTCTCCTATCTTTTTTTAAAAGACAAAAATAATATATATATATCAGGTTCCAAGAAACCCTAAATTTTCAAGATCGTATAGTACGATCAGGTTAAAACAATATTCATTCTTATATAAAGGAGTACGAACATGCAATATTTCAGGACTATATTGTACAGTATGATACACATAACGTCCAATATGATATGTTATATTTCTTTTGTTGGTATAGGACACACGCTAGGATGACCAAAATTTGTCTTTGTTCATCATCTGATACGATCCAATTCGTAGAGTACAATCTGATGAAAGCTTCAGGTTGTCCGGTATGATGTATACATCGTCCAATACGATTAGTTTAAAAATCAAGGAATCGTTCGGTACGATGTTCTGGACGATCAAAATAGTCTCGATTCATCGTACGGTATGTACCATGTCGTACAGTATGATCACCAATCAATAATTAATCATTAATTTAATTGACTAACCACAGGGGTTAATTTAAGTTAGTATTCAAATATTCGTACTGTACGATTCGATTGTACAGTATGATCAGTTCAAAATTTAAGAATTAAAAACTAACCTAAATTAATCTGGGGGCTAGGGTTCCAAATTAAAAACATATTGTATAGTACGATGATGATCGTACAGTACGATGATGATCATGCAGTGCAAAGTAATCATGAATTATACATGTCATTGTAAGTAATATATGAGTAAATTCTGTCATCCCTTCACGCTTATGAATTTTTTATGTATCATCAAGAACTTCTTCATCGACATTCAATGAATCCTCTAACATGATTGATTTGAAATAGTGTAAATGATACATACTAAAAAAATATTACAATAAATAGAAAAGTTTCAATCTAAGGAGTACTACTGACTGCATTTTGGTGAAATACAAAGAAACATTAATGGTTGTTAGAGGGAGGCGTCAGTGGCTCAAGAAGATAATGGTCACCAAGAGGAGATAGAAAGCTACTTCAAGATGGATTAAGCTATTGTCTCGCCCAATACTGATTCAGAACAAAAAACAATTTAAATTGTTATGTATTGAGAGTAGAGAACTACTCTATTTTAGGAGAACGATGCTATCGTTTAATTAAAGGAGGGACTTCAGTAGTGCTCCTAACTTTAAATGCTCAATCAACTTTGTACTGCATGTACAATTGATAAAGAAGACAACCAAGTAGTCTGGAAACATAATGCCATTCGCATCAATTAAATAAAAGTAAGACACATTTGACTGATCATGAATCTTCTGCAATAGGCTATTATGAACATGGCGCTCTATCATAACACAACACTAAAAAAGAAGCTACTTCCACATAATTAATCTCATGTAATTTCGAAAATCATTCTACAAGCACCTAGCAGATGCCATCTTAAGGGTAGGATAATTTTTTCTTGCCTCAATAACACTCTTAGAAAACATATATATTTATAATACCCTCAAATGCAAACCATTCCTTAACATAAATAAGATCAATACTTTTTCAATAAGAAAATACATATAGTACTAATAAAATTACTGAAAATTAAATTAACAATAGCGATATCAGTGATAACAATAATAACAAAAGTACCAAAAATAAAATCACATAACAACTAGCATTATTGCAACCTACAGATTGGTCTCTGCTGTGAAGTACTTTAATATGTGAAATTAGTACCTATCACGGTTAACAATTCCATTTTTTCTTTCATTAAAAAAAGTCAGAATCTTCACCACAATTTTTTTTGCTATATTTAAAGCATATGATCCATGATTTCCACACACACCAAAAAGCTAGGAATATATGTTAATAATTCCAAGCATGGAATAAGAGCGTCTAATTGTATTTGATTAAGAGCTTTAATGTTCATTAAAGTATATCAATAGTTTTGTTTCTTCAAGTATAAATCACCTTAATAATTCTTATTCAACTTTCTCCTTTATGAAGTGCATCAATCTCAACTTGCTTAGTCCTATCATAGCAAACAAGTTTCTTAGGAACGCTTATTGTAGCTTTGTTGTCATACTTCATCATCATTAGCTCTTTATTATAAATTTTTAGTTATTCAAGAAGTTATTTAAGACATTCCTTGACAAATTTAACACATAGAATATTAATGAATAAGTCACAACCAAATGAAGTACATGAAAAATTAGAAAAACAAGCAAACATAATTATATACAGAACAGTGTTAATAAATATGTTTCAACCTAAACAAACACAATACACATATTAGTTATAACATAAAGTAGACACAAGAACATCAACTAGAACATTACATCTCCTTATAAGGGTTGTTATTAACAATTTCTATCAAATATCCTTCGAGTCCACCATAATCTTCTTTTAATGGGTATTCCCATGAATATCTCCTAGTTATTCTTATCTTTGAAGTATTTTGTGGCAAAGTCATACAATTCGAAATCATCAAATATATTAAAAATTTTAGAGATCTCTTCTTGAAACCTCTTAAAATAAGAATGTTCTACAAATGTTATTTAATGTACTTTTGAAATAACTTATAGATTTTGCAGTATCCACGAGATCCTCAACATGAATTAGAAAAAAAATTTTAGTCCCACTTAGGAGTTCTAATTCTTTTCCTTTAACGCGCAAGAATGAGGCTATTGTTGTGTTCTTTATGAATCGTAAGTTGCCTGTAGGCTCATTTGTAGGAACATGTGAAAGATTTGTTTTGTTCATCTTGAGTGTAGTTTTTCTTCAGATGAGATTATGTGATTGTCATTTAGTTCTCGGGGAACACACAAGAACTAGGAATCCAAACATTCTCCTCAGCTGCAACAATACAACGAAACATAATACTAACTTCTCTTCCCACTTTGTGGTATTCCATTGTAAACAAACGTCTTTAACATTTGGCATAATTTAAAGTACATAAAGAGAGAGAGAGGGAGAGAGAGAGAGAGAGAGAGAGGAGATAAACAAAGAGTATATATATATAATATATATTATATATATATATATAATATATATAGAGAGAGAGAGAGAGAGAGAGAGCAAGATAGCTTAACTTCTGTATTTTGCGTTAATAGGAAATAGAAAACTAGTTACAAGTAAACTGTGCTATGCAACTATACCCTATCACTCTCCTCCCTCAACAACATCAATAGTGTTGGGGGCAACTCAACATTATTAACATCATAAAAAGTAAAACTATCATTTATGGCTAAATTAGCACAGCAATCAACCGGCCGATTACTGTCCATATTTATATACTGGAAAATAACTTGTTTAAACTTCATCAAGAACGACAAGTCCGATCCTTCAAAGCTAAAATGGACCTTATTCTGATGATCATTAAGGTGCTGCAGCCACTTGATAGCATTAATACTATCCCCCTCAATTATAATCCCTTCCAAATCCAGTATCCTTTCCATCACAACATCACGGATGGCAGCAGCCGCTATCACCTCCACTTGAAGAGCATCCCAGTGCTCAAAACATTTACCAGCTGCAACAACCAAGGCTCCCTCAAAATTTTGGACAATGATCCCAATACTAGCCTGATTCGACAGTTTTAGTGCTGCATCCACATTAAATTTCAGCCATCCTGGAGGGGGGGGGGACACCACTGTTTGTGAGAAGACAGCCCAAGGGGCTGATTAGTACTCCATTACTCCAGAATTGGTGAATGATATGGTCTCAGCAGTAGATACAGCACTGTCACTGTTATGATGGTTGAGGATCTATGCGTCACTTCATGTTTTAATTTATTCCTTGCACGCCATACATGGTAAACAGCATAACAACAAATACGTCCCATGCTTGGGTTCAAGTCGGCATTGGAAGCCAGCTCCACAATCAGTTCTTCCAGGGAGTTAGCTGTAGGCATAAACATTCCCCATGTAGAAAGGATGCTAAACACCTCCTTAAGTTTAGTACATTGAGCAGCACAATGGTCACGAGTCTCCTCCCCGTTACATCCCCACGGACAGAGGTTTGAAGATGAAAGCCCCCTTAGGAACAACTAGTGATTTATGGGAATTGCATCCCTAAGAAGCCACCACCAAAAGAAATTTTCTCGTGGATGCAATTTCAGTTTATTCATCCATTTATATTGATAATCAGCGACCCCAATCTTAGCTCGATATGCCATTGTAGTCAGCATCGAACTCATCCGAGAATGGATGAGTTCAGGACAATCAGCTCCATTTTCACCTCCCGTATCAATGGACAAAACTCGTTCTGCCATAATCTTACCAAAGCACTTCTCTACCACTTCCTCTTTCCATTGAAAGGATTCATTAAGAAGGAGACTCACCTTAGCATTCTCCACTTTCTCTACATTAACAAAAGTGGGCCATAAAGAAATCTCACGGTCCAGAATCCAGCAGTCTTGTAACACATCTATGTGTTGGCCATTTTGAATTTTCCATCTAATAATAGGTCTAATGGTCTTGGCACCAGCATCAATCACCTTCCAAATGATAGAGGCTTTCTGAACCTAAGTATCACTCCATAATTCCATCCCATACTTGTCCCTCACCAACTTATGTAGAAGAGAATTCCACGTAATGGTCCCTGCCATGTAGTTAGACCAGAAAACCCAAGACCCCCATATTCCTTAGGTTGGCACAGCTCCTTCTAATCCACATAGTGCAAGCCTCTACTATTGAAACCCTTTTGCTAAAGGAATTGCCTTCCCAATTTCTCAGTGGAGTAGAGTACTCCAGTTGGAACTCAAGTATAGGTCATCAAATACATGGGGATGGTTAGCAGTGAAGTCCGGATCAACAAAGCTCGTCCCACCAACAAGAGATGCTTTTTCCCCCAAATGTTCATCTTCTCAAGAGTGAGAGAGCAAGAGAGAGCTAGAGAGAGAGAGAGAGAGAGAGAAAGACTAAGAGAGAGAAAGAAAGACTGAGAGAGAGAGAGAAAGAGAGAGGGAGAGAGATAAAGAAAGATATAGAGAGAGAGTTAGAGAGAGAGAGAAAGAGAGAGAGCAAGAGAAAGCTTGAGAGAGAGAGAGGGAGGAGAGAGAGAGAGGGGGAGAGAGAGAGAGAGAGAGAAAGATAGATAGAGAGAGAGAGCAAGAGAGGTAGAGCAAGAGAGAGAGAGGGAGAGAAGAGAGAGAGCGAGAGAGAGGGAGAAGGAGAGAGAGAGAGAGAGAAAGAGAGAGAGAGAGAGAGTGAGTGAGAGCGAGCAAGAATAGAGAGAGAGTGAGAGAGAGAGAGATTGAGAGAGAGGGAGAGAAATAGAGAGAGAGAGAAAGGAGCAAGAGAGAAAGAGGGAGAGGGAGAGAGTGCTAGAGAGAGAGTGAGAGATCAAGAGAGAGAGAATAAGAGAGAGAGAGCAAGAAAGAGCGAGCAAGAGAGAGAGAGAGAGAGAACAAGAGAGAGAGAGAGAGAGCAAGAGAGAGAAAGAGAGAGAGAGAGAGGGAGAGAGAGAGAGAGAGAGCTGAACTTATGCATTCATAAAAGGATCATTACAACTAAGTAAAGTAAAGTAAGGCCCAACAAGCCCTATGCAAAAAAAGTAAGAACTACTAGCTTCCTCGAGAATATCAAAAACTTCATGAGAAATATAACTACTACTACTATCTCCTATATCTCAACTAAAGGTATCCTCATTTGCCCTTAGGGCACAAAAAAGAGCAGCCATCGATCTAAGAAGAGCTACATCAATAGTAACCTTCAACCAACATGAAGTGGGGAGACACCAAGAAGAATCTGAAAATAATCCAAAGGATTGAAAAGTGTCTCGTTGCTCCAACTGGAAAGAAAGAGAACCTTGATTGAGACCATCCAAGATACCTACTGCCATGAAGATACTAACCATTATTAACCAAAGGGGGAGTGTCCTCGCCGCTCAAATTTATAAAATAATCCTCATTATAATGGTAGGAAGTCACCCCCTCATTTCAACATCACGAACCTCCTCGCAAGGAGATTTGTCAATAACACTAACAAGATTTTCATTGGAATCCACCTCTTTCCATATCTTAAACTTCACAAGCCTAGGAACAACAGGCTGCACTAAACAAGTTGGAGTTACAGAACTCCCAATCTGCATCTCATCCCATGTCATCAAACCCGAACCTTTAATATCACTAACCTGCAAAAGGGGCTTATCTACTCCAACAAGAATATGCATTTCATCAAATAGCATCCTATCCGATCATTTAATATCAACATCATGTAATTTGGATAACCTGGGATGAGATTACCACCAACCAAATTACCAATAAAACCAAAAATAAGACAAGGCTTAACCCGATCAACATTCATATATACTTCCAGTTCATCCCGAATCAAAGAAACCTTGCCCAAATCTCTAACATGCCCCACTTTACCAAATGTAAATTGAAGCCTATCAGGTTCAAACACCGGATTATCCATGATTTCACTAACCTCAACTGGTTCACAGGTGGCGAGCGACCCTTTCTCTACGGAATCCTGTATTTCAATCTGCACTGCATCGCCTCGTTCACTAGAGCTAGAAGCATCCATCAGAACCGACGATCCCGCACTATTATACACCTCCTTCATGACTCCCAACATTTCAGTCTGCTCTTCTTCAATCGTCATCTCATCCTGTGCACCTGAGCTAGCATCCTCCATCTCGACCGGCAAACCAGTACTAACATTGAGCTCCTTCAAAAATTCTTCAGCCTAACTTTCGCCCATAATTTCCATGACTCCATCCAAATCAGATGAGTCCTGCAGCAAAAATTCCCGATCCACCATCTCAACATTCGAATCAACCTCCAACACCTCTCTGGAAGCCGCATCTGAACCAACGATCTTGTTAGATGAGACTGCATCCAACCTAGACCCCCCAGCTCCAAGCTCCACACCGGATGTAGAGTCAGGCTTTGCGGCCTTTATGGAAGCAACATTGCCTCCCAATCTTGCACTCTATGCCTTAACTGGAGACAGGACATAGACCAGCGACTTTTTTCTTAGCTCGAATGTTCGCCAAACCACTCAACCCCTCTAACTACAACCTCCTCTCACCCTTAGCCCCTCCGCTATTTACAGAACAAGCTCTCACACTACTCCCCCCAGTCACATTCCTCCCTCCTTCACTTCTATCAGACCTACCATCGAAACTCCTCCCACCACCAGCTTCCCTCCCTCTGCCTCTCCGTGATGGGTGACGAGGGGGGGGTCATTGACGATCACCCCCCACCATAACCCAAGAGCCTCACGATCAAACCCCGCTAGCGAGATCCCTAATCCGAGAGAACAGTTTCTCTCGAACAGCGCCGCGATTTATCCCCAGAGCGATAGAGAGAGAGAGAGAGAGAATGAAAGATTTAGAGAGAGAGTTAGAGAGCGAGAGAGCAAAAGAGAGAGAGAAAGATAGGGAGAGAGCATGAGAGAGAGAGCAAGAGAGAGAGTGTGTGTGAAAGAGAGAGAGAGAAGAGAGAGAGCAAGAAGAGAGAGAGAGAGAGAGCAAGAGTGAGAGAGAGAATAAAAGATATAGAGAGAGAGAGAGAGCAAGAGAGACAGGGAGAGAGACAGAGAAAGAGAGATAGAGAGAGCAAGAGAGAGAGGTAGAGCAAGAGAGAGAGAGAGGGAGAGAAAAAGAGAGAGCGAGAGAAAGAGAGAGAGAGAGGGAGAGTAGAGAGAGTGAGAGAGAGAGCAAGAGAGAGAGATATAGAGATAGATAGAGAGAGAGAATGAAAGATATAGAGAGAGTTAGAGAGAGAGATAAAAACATAGAGAGAGAGAGAAAGAGAGAGAGCTAGAGAGAGAGCAGGAGAGAGAGAGAGAGAAAGAGATAGCAAGAGAGAGCAGGAGAGAGAGAGGGAGAGAGAAGGAGAATGAAAGATATAAAGAGAGAGTTAGGGGGAGAGAGAGATAGAGAGAAAGAGCTAGAGAGTGAGATAGAGAGAGTGAGCAAGAGCATGAGAGAGAGAGAGAGAGAGAAAGAGAGGTAGGCAAGAGTGAGAGAGCAAGAGAGGTAGAGCAAGAGAGAGAGAGAGAAGAGAGAGAGAGAGAGAGAGGGAGGAGAGAGAGAGAGAGCAAGAGAAAGAGAGAAAGAGAACAAGAGAGAGAGAGAGAAAAAGAGAAAGAGAGAGGGGGGAGAGAGGGAGAGAGAGAGAGAGGGGGAGTGAAAAGAGTGAGCGAGAGAAAGGGAGAGAAGTGAGTGAGAGAGAGAGGGAGTGAAAAGAGTGAGCGAGAGAAAGGGAGAGAAGTGAGTGAGAGAGAGAGGGAGTGAAAAGAGTGAGCGAGAGAAAGGGAGAGAAGTGAGATAGAGAGAGAGAGAGAGCAAGAGAGAGAGAGAGAGAGAGAGAATGAAAGATGTATAGAGATAGTTAGAGAGAACAAAAGAGAGAGAGGGACAGAGAGAGAGAGTAAGAGAAATCTGGAGAGAGAGGGAGAGAGATAGAGTGAGAGAGCAAGAGAGAGAGAGAGAGGGAGAGAAAAGAGGAGCGAGAGAAAGGGAGAGAGAGAGAGATAGAGAGATAATGAAAGATATAGAGAGAGAGTTTGAGAGAGAGAAAGAGCAAGAGAGAGAGGGAGAGAGAGAGATAGCAAGAGAGGTAGAGCAAGAGAGAGAGAGAGGGAGAGAAAAGAGAGAGAGAGAGAGAGGGTGCAAGAGAGAGAGAGGGTGCAAGAGAGAGAGAGAGGGTGCAAGAGAGAGAGAGAGGGAGAGAGAAGGAGGGAGAGAAGAGAGAGACTGAGAGAGAGAGAGAGGGACAGAGAGAGCAAGAGAGAGAGTGAGAGAGAATAAGAGAGAGTGAGAGATAGAGAGAGGGAGTGAGAGAGAGAGAAAGAAGAGAGAGCGAGTGAGAGAGAGAGAGAGCAAGACATAGCAAGCGAGAGAGAGAGAGAGAGAATGAAAGATATAGAGAGAGAGTTAGAGAGAGAGAGAGCAAGATAGAGATAGAGAAAGAGAGAGAACAAGAGAGAGCTAGAGAGAGAACGAGAGTAAGAGGGAGAGAGAGAGAGAGAGAGAGAAAGAGAGATAGTGAGAGTAAGAGAGAAAGAGAGAGCAAGAGAGGTAGAGCAAGAGAGAGAAAGAGGGAGAGAAGAGAAAGAGCGAGAGAAAGGGAGAGAAGAGAGAGAGAGAGAGAAAGAGAGAGAGAGTTAGACAGAGAGCTATAGAGAGAGGGAGAGAGAGAAAGCAAGAGAGGTAGAGCAAGAGAGAGAGGGAGAGAAAAGAGAGAGCGAGAGAAAGGGAGAGAAGATGAGAGAGAGACAGAGAGAGAGAGGGAGAGAAGAAGAGAGAGGGAGATAGAGCGAGAGAGAGAGTGAGAGAGAGAGAGAGAGCAAGAGTGAGAGAAAGAGAGAGAATGAAAGATATAGAGAGAGAGCGAAATAGAGAGAGAGAGAGAGAAGAGTAATAGAGAGCTAGAGAGAGAGGAAGAAAGGGAGAGAGAAAGAGAGAGAGAGAGATAGAGAGGTAGAGCAAGAGAGCAAGTGATAGAGAGAGAGATAAATATAGAGAGAGCTAGAGAGAGATAGAGACAGAGAGAGAATGAAAAATATAGAGAGAGATTGGAGAGAGAGAGAGAGCAAGAGAGAGAGGGAGAGAAGAGAGAGGGAATGCGAGAGAGAGAGAGAGGGAAGAAGAGAGAGAGAGAGCAAGTGAGAGAGAGGGAGAGAATAGAGAGAGTGAGAGGAAGAGAGAGGGAGAGAAGAGAGAGAGAGTGAGAGAGAGATGGAGAGAAGAGAGAGAGAGAGAGAAAGAGGGAGAGAGAGCAAGAGAGAGAGGGAGAGCAAGAGAGGGCTAGAGAGAGAAAAAGAAAGAGGGAGAGAGAGAGATGAAGAGAGAAAGATAAAGAGAGGTAGAGGGAGAGCGCACGCGAGAGAGAGAGATAGAGAGAGAGAGAGAGCAAGAGAGGTAGAATAAGAGAGAGAGAGAGAGTGAGAAGAGAGAGAGAGAGAGTTAGAGAGAGAGAAAGAAAGGGATAGAGCAAGAGAGAGCAAGAGAGAGCTAGAGAGAGAGGGAGAGAGGGAGAGAGATAGAGAGGGATAGAGATAGAGAGAGAAGAAGAGAGAGAGGAAGAGAGAGATAGTAAGAGAGAGTGAGAGAGAGAGAAATGAGAGAGCGAAAGAAAGGGAGAGAAGTGGAGAGAGAGAGAGAGAGAGAGAGAGCGAGAGAGAGGGAGAGTTGAGAGAGAAAGCAAGAGAGAGAGAGATAGAGAGAGAGAATGAAAGATATATACAGAGAGTTAGAGAGAGAGAGCAAAACAAAGAGAGAGAAAGAGAGAGGGAAAGAAAGAGAGATAGAGAGAAAGAGCAAAAGAGAGAGAGAGAGAGAGAGAGAGGTTGAGCAAGAGAGAAAAAGAGGAGAGAGAGACAAAGAGAGGTAGAGCAAGAGAGCTGAACTTTGCATTTGCATTCATCTAACAAAAAGGAGGTACTACAAAAGCTACACTACAAAAAGAAAAAGCTATAGGCCGATTGGCCTCTCAACCAAGGAAAAACATCTATCCTCCTCAAGGATATTAAAAAAAAATCCTGAGGAATATAACCATCGTATCTATCCCCACTATCCCAAACAAAAGAACTCTGGGTGGCCCTCTACGCACAAAAATGGGCCGCCTTGTTAAATCGCCGGTAAGTATGAATGAACAAAACTTTATGGAATTGCTTGATCCAAATCATCTCCTCATAATTCCTCGAATGTGACCTCCACCTCTCCCTATCCTTGTAATCCTGCATAAATTTGATCACGCTTGCGTTATCCCCCTCGACAATGACCCCATCCACCTCGTACATCCAATCAAGCACAAGCTCATTTATGTACCGAACATCCAATAGCTCTACTCGTGTGCTGTCCCAATGAGTTATCTCCCACCCCGCCACCGCAATAAGGAGCCCCTTCTCGTCCCGAATGACAATGCCAATGCCACCGGCGTTGGATCTTCTGAGGGCACCATCCAAATTCATCTTCAACCATCCTGAAGGGGGGGGGGACACCAAGAGGAAGATGACAACAACCCAGCAGATTGATGGACATCCTGTTGCTCCAGGGATAGGGAGAAGAAATTTTGGTTGATAGCCTCAAGAACGTTGGCCACCAAAATCTTAGGGGAGATGGACCCCATGCCAAAATATTTATGCCTTAGGCATTTTTGAAGCAGCCCCGCCGGACTGCCAATAATGTTCCAGGCAATATGTGCCCGGAGCGCCCCGGTCCAGTGGGCACTGGCATGGAAGCCAAGCCCGCCATTACGTCTTGGCCTAGCCACCTTCTCCCAAGCGACGTAGTGCATCCCTTTGTGCTCCGGGTCTCTATCCCAAAGGAAGCTCCGACAAAGCTTCTCGATGTCATTGAGGACCGCCTTTGGGATAGCAGTGTGGGTCATCAAAAAGACAGAAGCAGGCAGCAGCACTGAATTGATCATCGTCACAGGCCCAGCCATCGAGAGGTGCCTCATTCCCCAGCTAAGTGTATGGTCCCGCGCTTTCTAAACCAGCGGGCCAAAGTCCAGCTTAGTAAGTCGCCTCATCACCAATTTGATCCCCATATATTCCAATTCGTTGACCTTGCAGTAGCCAAGGAGCTTAGCCAAACCTGTTGTAGTAGACGAAGGGGTCCGTTTGCTGAAAAGTATAGCATATTTTGTTCGATTGACCCTCTGGCCCATCCACGAGCAATAATCAGTCAATATGGACATGAATTTCCTAACATTTGCCATTGAAGCACATGCAAAAAAGAGATTGTCGTTAGCATAAAGGAGCTGATAGACAGGGGGGACCCACCGGGCTGATAGGCACCCCCATCTCTCAAAAATTCTGTTTGAAGTGGGCCGACAGTAGTTCGGAGCAAAGGATAAACATATATGGTGAAACCGGACACCCCTGACGGAAGCCATAGTCAGCAGTAATCAAATGCAAAAGTTGCCCATTGATAAGAATTGGGAACTTGGGACATTTGACACAGCTAAGGATCCACCCGCAGAATCTAGCTGGAAAGCCCATTCTGCACATAACCATCTCCAGTCTTCCAGTTCATCTTGTTGTACGCTTGCTCCATGTCCACCTTCAAGGCAAGGAAACCTCTCGCCGCCTTGGACACCTTAAACTTATGAATCATTTCCTGCCCAAGTAAACAGTGTGTCGAGATGGAACGCCCAGGAACAAAAGCAGCTTGTTCCTCCGAAACAATGTGCGGCAACACCCCTTTCAATCTATTAACAAGCACTTTTGCCACAATCTTATAGATTGTCTGACACTAACTAATGGGTCTGAACTTGGAAGGGTGGTCCGGGCTCATGACCTTGGGAATTAAGACGACAACCGTCTCCATCCAGGATGGCTCCATAGCCCCGGAGGCAAAGAATTCCAAGCAGACACGACTCACATGCTCCCCAACAATGTCCCAGTATGATTTAAAAAAGGAGGCCATTATCCCATCTCTACCCAGAGCCTAATTACGTCCCAGAGAATTTGTAGCTTTCAAAATTTCGTCCATCGAGACATCCCCCTCCAACATCCCGGAGAACTGCGTAAGAGAGCCCCTACAGGCCTCAAGGGACGGCCAACCCAGCTCGACAATATCCTATCCCTTCCATTTTTGAGTGAAAAACCGATAAAAGGTGCTAGAAATTTCCTCCTGCTCCGTAACCACAACGCCATCCTCCCGCTTAATCGAGTCAATGGATTTGGTTTTCCGCCTCGCCGACGCCATGGAGTGGAAAAATCGGGTGTTGCCATCCCCCTCTTCAATCCACTTTACCTTAGCCCTCTATCTCCACCAGGTCATAATACGGGCGATGGTACTGTTGAGGAGCTGCACCTTAAAATGCAGCCACTCAGTCTGGCACTCATCCAGGCCAAGAGGATAGCCTTCCATCTCCTGAAGATGCCAAATCTCAAGATCCAACTCATCCTTAAGCTAAATAAGATTTTTGAACTTGTTCCAACTCCAGAAAAATAATGCTCTCAACGTTCAATTGCATTTCCTTTGGAGTTGAGCCGCCTCACTCCCATGATCCACCCTATTCCACTTCTCCAACACCAAGTGCCGGGCTTTGGGAAAGCTCACCCAAATGTCCTCAAATCTAATCCAGGGGGAATACACAAGCCTTGCCACCTCCTGAATGGAACAAAGAATCGGACAGTGGTTAGAGGCGATTCTGGTAAGGTGATTGACCCGCAACCCCTAAAACGCATCCAAAATGGCCAAGCTGACAAGAAATCTATCCAATCGGGAGAAAATCTTACTTCTCACATCCTTGTTGTTGGTCCAGGTAAATGCAAGCCCAACAAACCAATCGGCCATATCGCAGGTGGTCGGGGAGGTGTGAAAGGCCCTGCCACCTTTTTTCTCATCCTGAGACAAAATACAGTTGAAGTCGCCCCCAACTAGAAAGGGAGAATTCCGATCACGGTACCGAGAAACATCCTCCCACAGCGTACGCCTGATGCTTCTGTCCTTGCTGGCATACGCTACAACCACTTCCCAATCAAGACCACACGTCATCGTGATCCTCCCCATCAGGTACATACTCGCCCTGAAGGAAATCTGGAAGGAAATAGCACTACTCTTCCACATAATCAGAATGCCCCCAACCCTTCCACTTGAAGGCTGGTACTCAAAGTCCCACTCCCTACCGGCCAGTCTATCAATATCCCTCCGATCAACCGAATCCAATTTAGTCTCCAGTAATCCAATGAAGCTGACATTATGGGTTCTAATTAAGTGCCGTAAGTAAAACCCCGTTTCCTTCTTACACGCACCTCTATAATTCCAACAAAGGAGACTAAGCATGGATCACCAAAGGGGAAGCGTCCCCGCCGCATAAGTCTTCCAAGTCCTCCTCAGACTCCTTGGAAGGGCTTGTTTACGGTAATCAAATGATCAACATTCGCACCCACCGGCATGTTGCATTGTATAGTATCCCCGGTAGTCTCTTCCATGACATGTTTAATAGGTTTGTCCCCCTCCACACTTATTGGTAGAATTCTATAATTTGGGAATTCCCTATTACCATCAACAAAGCTCCCGGGACGTGGATTCTCCTCCCCAACATCCTTCATTTGCACCCCATCCGTCCGTCTAGTAGAGACAGCCCCAAGATACTTGAAGACTCCTCCCTGTCCATAGGACCCTTATGCCTCCTTTCTCCTGTGCACTCCTCCATAGCTTGAGTCTCAACCAATTCAGGATCCCTGGCAGCCTCGTGCCAAATAGCCTTCTTAGCTGAGGAGTTGGCCGGAATAACCTAATCCCTTGAAGAAGTTTGTGTTATATTCCCAGCATTAGCAGGCCGGGGTCCCCGCTTCCTAGTCACAATGGTCCATTCTCCACAATCATTGTCCGAATCCTTAGAGCCCATGTCTAAATGACTTGAACCAGCCACCGGTACAACACCCCCTGCACTATTCAGCGGGTCACTCTTGTCGTGCCCAGCCACACCCACATTTGGCTGATCCTGTTTGGAGATAGTTTGTCTTGTTGCTTGACAAGCTCCCTGCACCCCTCCTTATGTCCAACTTTACCATATTCCAAACAAATTAACGGGATGCCCTCGTATTCGATAAGTTGAAAAAACTTCCCACTCAATCCATAAGCCCACACCCCTTTCAGTAGTCTTTTTGACAGGTCTAAGCGAACACAAACATGCGCAAAAGCACATCTATTCCACTGTTTAGTCTGCTCATCCATAAATAAGGGTTCTCCTATACCGGCCGCCAACCTTGCTAAATTCGCCTCATCCCAGTACTCAAGTGGCAAGTTAGGAAGCCTGATCCACACAGGCGAAGTGAACCTTCTCACCGAGTGAGGAATAAGCCCGCAGACCATTGTTCCACCCCAATAATTTTGGCCTGCAACATACCAGGGTCCTCCAATTAAGACATTGTCTCTAGCTTCAACGTCATCAAACCAACATAAAAAATAGTCGGAACCCAAAGGGGTAAACTGGGTTAGACCGAAATGTCCCCACTTCCGTTGGAGTTCATTCTGCACAACCCAGAACGGCACACGTCTCCCCAGCGGACTACCAACAAGAGCTCTTCGAAGTTTTTGGACATTCCCCCTTGCTCTAGATAGATCAAGCTTGACCAGGCCATCCTCCAAAAGGAAATCATTAACATCCTCTTCCAAGTTCAAAGCAACCGGCACCGCTTTCTTCCAAGTACCCGTCGCCCTTCCTCCATATTCCACATCTCTGCGTAAAGCATTAGAGAAGCTCGGTCTCTGAAGTGTATC
>NW_021318992.1:50632-55632 GCF_001605985.2 Dendrobium catenatum | reverse complement strand
TGGCTAAGGGGTGAACATTGTAAAGTAGCTATTGATCATACCTACTTGAGTGTTGATAGAGTCAAACTATCCTCTAATCCACCCTATGTCTTCATTATACCTTGTATCCTGCTGGTTTATGTGAGTCTCAATTTGATCAAAATGAGATTTCATTCTATCAAAGTATTGGACCATTTCTTGATAAAAATGTTGATTGGGTCTAGGAGCATATGCTCCTTCTTCATTTGATTCTTCTCCCTCAGTTCCTTGGTCTCCATTAAAAAGTGCATGGAAAGAAGCATTGGTAAAATAAATAGGAAGTTGAGTAGGTGGATCATGATGAATCAAGTTGTACTTCTTTTTTAGAATGTAGGATACCAAATGTCCTAAAGCCACATTTTTCTTTCTCCTATTATGAGGAAGTCTAATATCAAAAAGCTTATAGATATAGTCTATAATTAGTTGGGCTTCATCTATAGAAGTGTTGGTCATAATGAGATATGTGATAGTAGATAATAAAGAAGTTGGATTGACACGATCACCAGCTTTAAGTATAATAGATGTCCTCAGTACATGCTGGATGATCCTAGCATTTTAGTTCAGGTGCACACATGAGATAGGTGATTGACTTGACCAACACCTCTAAGAGCTTGATTAATTTCAGACCAGTCGAAATCAAATCTAGAGGTCATTATGTGTACCCTAACCCCTTCAATCCTAAGATGTAGGAAGGTGCCTAAATCTTCCTTAATAATTTCTACTTGCTGCTTAAAGACATATGAAGACATCCAAGTGTGATTTTCATTCATTCTCATATTTGCAAGGAAAAAATGGAATATGTCATGTTGATAGGCATAAATCAGAGTGAGAACGAAAAAGAATTGAGTTGAATCAAAAAGAGGCATAACTAGAAAGTTAATGTCTCTTAGGATTAGGAGACAAGATGGGGTAATCTTAGCTTCAAAGAAATGATCGTAGACTTCTTCAATCCCTTTTGAGAGAAAGTTTTCATCAATTTTGCAAGAATGAGAGGAAGAGGCCTTCAAAGTTCGTGGTGCTAGCTGCTGTTAGCCATTTTTAGAGTTAGGAAATGAGATGGTTTAAGATTGAAGAAGACTATAAAGACAAACCATATAATACCTTTCAATTTAAAGAAAAAAGACCTATCGTACAGTACGAAAATTCAGTCATATCAGAGCATTATTTCAAAACCATAAATTTTGACTACTTTTTTATTAATGTAGATGGCTACATTTGGAAACCAAAATATACCCGAGGGTTACTCTATAACTAGACCTCCACTGTTCGACAATATACCTTCTGATTTTTGGAAAACACGCATGTCTACATTTTTACAGTCACTTGATTATCGAATGTGGAACTTAGTTTAGAAAGGGTATTCAAAACCAACTAGATTAGTTGATGGAGTTAGAGTTGAAACACATTTTGAGGACTGGACAGTAGAAGAATATGACTTGATACAACTAAATGTCAAATGCTTGAATAGTTTCTTTTGTGCTTTAAAATCAGAAGACTACATGCAGGTTTTCACTTGCAAAATTGGAAAGGGCATATGGGATAGACTTTGTATAACTTATGAAAGGACAAATGAGGTTAAGCAATCTAAACTTAATATCTTGTTGCATGATTATGAATTGTTTCACATAAAACCAAATGAATCCATTTCTGATATGTACACAAGATTCACACAAATAGTCACATCTTTGCATGCATTGGGTAGGGAACTAACGAATGCTGAAATGGTTAATAAGATTCTTCATTGTTTGCCTACTGCTTATGATGCTAAAATTACTACAATTATAGAGTCTAAAGATCTAAACATTTACTCTATTAACAATCTTCTTGGTTCGCTAATTGCTTATGAGCAAGAAGTTAGTCAAAAAAAGATTGATGCAGGTGAACCACGAAGGGAGAAAAATATAGCACTAAATATGGAAGAGTCTGAGAGTTAACACTCACAACCTGAGGATGAAGACAACATCGCATTGATGACTAGACAATTCATAAGCTTTTTGAAAAGGAAGTAGAAGAGACGCCAGCATTGGAATAGAGGTAAAATACCAAGGTTTCAAATGATGTGATTTGCTATGAGTGCAGAAAACCTGGTCATATCAAGACTGAATGCCCAAAACTCAAAGCCACTCCTAGCAAGGAGAATGTTGAGGAGAAACCAATTGCAAAGAAGGGCAAGAAGAAGTTTCAAAGAGCTTTCTGGGCGGACTCAGCTTTAGATTCGTCAAAGATTGAGAAGGAAGAGGAAGTCACTAATCTGTGCTTAATTGTCGATAATCTTGATTAGTCAGATCAAGAAAAGGTATGTGACTTAACCTATGATGAACTTTTAGAAATTTCTGAACACATGCATGATGCATATAGGAAAATAAAAAAAATACATGCTAGTATAAGTTTAGAGTTTGAAGAATTATAAAAGGAACATGAAATTCTTAGGAAAGATCATGCTTTAATTGATGACAACTATATGAAATTACTTCATAAGTTTGATAACTTGAATAAAAAACATGAAAATTTAAAATCATCCAATGCTGAACTTGAAAAGGATTTTAAAAATTTTAAGGATGAATCGAAGAGCAAAATTTATAAAACAAATTATACAAATCAAATTTTGGAAGATATGAATTCATTTTACAAATTAATGATAAAAACTATCGAGGATAATAGGATACCCCCGTAAACTTGAAGATTTTATTAATCATATTATGTATCTTAAATTTATGCAATCCCTGAATAGACAGATGAATGTTAGAAGACTTAGGAAATCATTTCCAAAAGTAAAATATAATAATTGTGGATTGTTGGACATATAGCTCACACCTGTACTTTGAAGATAAAAAATTATTTGGTGTGGAGACCTAAGATGCATAAACCTAGACATATCATACATGCATCTGATTATAAATTGCCAAAAGGATAACCCAAACTTGTTTAGATTCCCAAGTCTAACGTTTGATAATTTTATAGGGTCGCTCTCACACGAGACTTCATGAGAGCATATGGTACCTGGACAGCGGATATTCAAAGCATATGACTGAAGATACCGCATAATTCATATCGCTGGAAGCCATGAGTGGAGGCAAGGTTACACTTGGAGATAACACCACAAGGAAAGTGGTTGGATCAAGTATGATTGGAAATCTTAATAAATTTTATATTGAGAATATGCTATTAGTAGAAGGCTTAAAACATAACCTGTTAAGTATAAGTTAGCTATGTGATAAAGGATATTGTGTGAAATTTTTTCCTACTAGCTGTATATTAAGCCTAAATGGTAAAGATGTTTTGAATGGTAAAAGGGTAAATAATGTTTATATGCTAGACTTGAATTATATTCAATCTCTTACTGCTTTTTGTTTGAAAACTGTATCTGATGAGTCATGACTTTAGCATAAGAGACTTTGTCACTCTAGCATGAAAAATCTTAGAATGATTACCCAAAAAAACTTAGTGAGAGGTATACCAAAACTAGACTTTACTGAGGACCACCTTTATGATGCATGTCAATTAGGAAAGCAAGTGAAGTCCTCTTTTCAGTCCAATAAGGATCTTAGAACTAATAAATCTTTAGAGATTTTGCATATGGATCTTTTTGGATCAGTTGAAACTGTGAGTCTAGGAGGGAAGGTATATGGTTTTATGATTATGGATGATTACTCAAGATTCACATGGGTTAGATTTTTATTTCATAAGAGTGAATCATTTGAGAAATTTAGAAACTTTTCGACTTAGATTCAAAGAAAACTAGGGTGTGAAATTATTTCTATATAAAGTGATCATTGAAGAGAATTTGAGAATGAGAAATTTAAAGAATTTTGTAAGGAGAAATGAATTGATTATAATTTTTTTGCACCTAGAATCCCTCAGCGGAATGGGGTAGTCGAAAGAAAAAATAGAACATTAATAGAAGCCGCCCGAACAATGTTGGCAGAATACTTACTTTCTAAATATTTTTGGGCTGAGGCGGTTAGCACTGCATATTATGTTATGAATAGGGTGAATGTGAGATCTAAACTAAATAAAACACCCTATGAGTTGCTAAAAGGAAGAACACATAATTTGTCTCATTTGCATATTTTTGATTCCAAGGTGTTCATTCATAACAATGGAAAATCTGCCTTAGAAAAATTTGATCCAAAATCTGATGAAAGAATTTTTGTTTGATACTCAAGTATTGGAAAATCTTATAGTGTATTCAATAGAAGAACTTTGGTAATTGAGGAGACCATACATCTTGTATTTGATGAATTTGGAAATATGGAAGAGCCAAATGTTGTAGAAGATGAGATTGAGATTAACTCCCAAAAGATTGATAAAATAAATTTGGAAGTAAATTTGGAAGAAAATGTGGAATAAAATTTGAAGAAAGAAAACCCTTTGCCTAGAGATTTGAGATTTTCTAAAAACCACCCAAGGGAATTGATTATAGGTGAACCAAGTGAGGTTGTAAGGACTATGCATGGATTAAACAAAAAAGTCAATCATTCAGCTTTCATTTCAACTATAGAACCCACAAATATTGATCAAGCACTTTAGGATGAATTTTGAATTTTGGCCATGCAAGAAGAGTTGAATCAATTTGTTAGAAATAAAGTTTAGGAATTAACTACAAGGCCAAAGGATCAAAGTATAGTTGGAACTAAGTGGGTATTCAAAAACAAAATGAATGACACAGGAGTAGTCATTAGAAACAAGGCTAGATTAGTTGCTAAGGGGTATAATCAGATTGAAGGGATTGATTTTGAGGAGACCTTTTCCCCTGTAGCTAGACTTGAAGCAATTAGGGTTTTACTAGCTTTTGCCTATTTTAGAGGATTCAAATTATATCAAATAGATGTAAAAAGTATCTTTTTAAATGGGATAATTCAAGTGTTTTTGTAAAACAACCACCATGTGTTGAAAATTTTAAATACCCAAATCATATTTTCAAGTTGAAAAGGCATTATATGGATTGAAACAGGCACCTAGGGCTTGGTATGAGAGGTTGA
>NW_021318992.1:37331-49688 GCF_001605985.2 Dendrobium catenatum | reverse complement strand
TTTTTAAATGAGGGATGAATGAATAAATTGGTTGAATGGATAAGGTAGTTTTTAATACGAACTTCGTACGTACGAACCTTTGGTTCGTTTGGACGAACACAAGTCGGTTCGATGGAGGGGTCGGTTTCAACTGCCATTAAAATGATATAAGTTCTGATCGTCCCAGGATGAACACGTGTTCGTCTATACGATCAGTCTGGTCAAAAGTCTGTATGAAATGACGCTTTGTAAGTTATGTTGATTATGAAAAGCCATTTCATTTTGACACATTGGATCGTCCATACGAAATTTTTTCATACTGGACGAATTGAAATTTCGTACGGGATAAAATTTTTTTGTCTGGTACTAATGTGTCATTTTCAATAAATAGAATGGCTTTTGAACTCAATAGTCACACTCAAAACTGTACTTTCAATCTTTTTCATACTCTAGATCTTCTTCCAAATGGCGAGTTCAAGTAAGAGACAAAAGATTCTGACAAAGAAACCACATAGAAATTCCTCTGAAAACTTCCTTTCCAAAGCAAATGAGAAAACTTTTCCTAGGTTTGCCTCAGCGAAGATCACACCCTCCCGAATCCTAATCTAAGAACAACTTACCTTTCAGGTAATGAACTTATTTGCCTCAACACAGTTTGATTTTATCCTTACCCTCATCTATCTCTACAATAAGGAAACCTTCCACTTCTTCCTCGCCAACATGTCCTTTAATTCTGACCACTCTATAATCCGTTCCTTTGTCTTCAAACAAAAAGTTGAAATCACCAAGAATGACTTAGGAGCCTTTTTGAATTTAAGTACAGAGGGAGCCAGAGCCCATCACTTGATCAACACTCATGATTATGCATGGTATGAACTTAATAATGTGATTAGAGGAAACAATGTGAATGAACATGTGGCTAGAGTATCAGGTCTAGTTCGTAATGCTCGTATCATCCCGCATGTCTTTAGAACTTCTATAATTCCTAAAGCTGGTGATAGAATCAACATTATCCCTCTTCTTTCTATGGTGACATTCTTAATCATGACTAAAGAACTTATAAATGAAGCCTAACTTATCCTTGACTATCATTATGGGTTGTCTGAAATTGGACATATAAAGCATAAAAGAAAGAAGAACATCGTCTTAGGACATCTTGTTGCCTACATTCTGGAGAAGAAATACAATTTGGTTCATCCAGTTCAAGAGTTTAAATATCCGCTCTACTACAACGACAGATCATTTAGAGCAATCTTCAAAGAAGAACCAAGTAAAACTCATGTCATTAGTGATATAGAGGAAGAACCAGAAGCTGCACCTACACCCGCCAATGAACCAAATTATCAGGATTTGATTCAAAGATTTGATCGCTTAGAGACTCATTTTGATCAACGCTTTGATCAAATTGAAACTCATCTTCAGCAGCAGGCCGCACAGTATCAGCATGACATGAATTTTATGAGAAATCATATGAGTGATATCAGTACCAATGTGCTTATGATGAGTACTTACGTTAACATCTTTGGTGCTGCACCTCCTCCTCCTCCTCCTCCACCAGATAAGGGTCCTTCTCAGTGATTGTTGCACTTAATTTTATGTATTTTCTGTAGTTTGTATTTTAGATGTGTTTTAAGTAAGTTTGTTGTATTTTCTTTACTTTAGTTGTTTTATTTCTATATCGATATCCTGACCTTAAATTGTAATATCTTCATAGTGATATCAATTTATGTTCACGTATTTTGGATTTAATTGTATTGATATGTGTGTTAGCCTTTATGACAATCATTAGATTTTTTATCTTAATAGTGTTATACTTTGAAGTGCAAGTCTAAATTAAATTCATTAGAAAATCTAATTTTTTTCTAAATTTAAGTTCTGCTTATAACTTGATATAATTAGAATTATCAATTTAATGTCTCTTATTTAGACTACATTAATTCTAATATTATTATTGCAACTATGATGTTTTCTTATTTTACATTTCACTTATCAATAAATATTTATGCACTTAGAAAAATTTGAAATTTTTTATTATTAATTTTGAAAATATTAAAATTACTCTTGAAAAAATGTATAAATGTACAAAAATCAAAAGGAATGCACAATGATTCGTAAGTAGAAAAAGAGGCACAAAATAAGTCCAAAAGTAAAAAGATGCACAAAAAAATGTGCCAATAATTTAAAAAAGATGCGCAAAGTGTCATATGTGATAATTATTTCTTTCCATTATATTTTAATCTCTTAATTCAAATTGATCTACTGTACATTTATATTCTGTTTTGAAATTTGAATTATATAAATTTTCTATTCATCTTTTTTGCAATGATTTTTTCTATCTTAGTGTCTAAATTGACACATGCTTTTGATATATTCTTTCTTTTACCAAGGTTATATCTCTTCCTAAATTCTATGAATTAATATGATTTGCCTAATGTTTTAATTTTATTTGCATAATATATTTTAATCACTTTCAAATTGAATTATCAAATAATTTTCATATGTCTCCTTACATTTCAAGTCTTTTTCTTCTTTACTTTTAGTTGTTATCAAAAAGGGTGAGAAATTATTTGTATCGTGTTTTTTGGTTTTGTTTGATCTGGTTTTGTTTTTTGTTTTGTGTTTTGTGTTTTTTGTATACGTTGTGTGGGGTATCTGTATATTTCTAAAAATGCCTCCTTATTTACATGTGTTCAATAATTCAAAGGGAGTTTAGAAGATTTTTTGAATTTAAAAATTATATAAACAATAATTATTTTGCCATCATCAAAAATGGGAAGATTGTTAAGAGAGTTGCTATTTGCATGTTTTACATTCATGCAACTTGTATAGTTTTGATGATTTCAAATATTATTATTTTATGTATAGTTATCTCTTAACACTTTTTGGAAGAGTTGTTTTTTGCTCTTGTGTGTACTAACATTTTAGAAAAAACAACTCCATACTTCAAAGATTTTAAATCAAATTCAGCATGAGATACTTTGTGTATTTAAAAATTTGTATTTTTTTGAATTAAATTTGAGAGGGAGTGATTGTAATTGAGTGAATACACACACACACTTTAGGAGATATTGAGAAATTTGTAATGATCGTACAAGATAAACATGGTTCGTATGGGATGATCAAGTTGAAAGTGCTCTAATGGCACTAGAAAGTTCGTTAGAGCTTAGCCCTTATGAACTGGCCCAAGGCTAACAAAGAGAGAGGGGGTGAATTGGTAAAAAAGATTCTTTAAACAAAGAAACAAAATCACAAACCAAATCACCACAAAGAAAACCAAAGTGCGGAAATTAAATGCGGAAGCGATAATAAGAAAAGAACACACCGGATTTATAGTGATTCGGTAAACCTTGACCTACGTCCACTCCTTGGAGGCATCCTTCAAGTATTTCACTAAAACAAGTGTCTCTCCTTTAGCCCTCACAGCTAGGCGGAGAAGCCCTTACAAAATAACTTCCACCTTCCCCGGTGCGGCGGAGTCGCCGGGTCCTTTGACACCAAAGAGATCTTCTTCTTTGGTGAACTTACCTCGAGACAAGCCTTGAATCCGATGGTACTAAGGTGCGAGTTCGCCGGAGAAACCGTGTGGATCCCCCACCACACTCCCTTGAGTTCCTCCCCCTCAATGGATCTTCTCCCTCTCAAACTCCACCCTTTCCTCTCTCCCTTTTAAGCTCTTTCTCCAAGTTTCCCCCACAAGAACGAATCTATAATGGCTATCAAAGACTCTTACAAAAGTTGTCATGCCATAGCTTAAATAGAAGCTCTCAAAATGAGCTCATTAATGCAAGTTGCCGACATTATCGTCCAGGACGGTAGGAATATCAGCCATTAATGATTTCCAAATAATACCAGATCAATTTATGTATGATTGAGTTAGATCGTCCTGGATGATATAAATACCGTCTTGGCCGATTTCCTAAAATAAAGAATACCTAAACTGATTATGGCGGCTGATTCTTTCTGAATTGAGAATATCGTCCAGGCCGATATGTTTATGACGGCTGCCTTAATGAGGATGCCCTAATTAAAGTTTCTGATTTTGGACATATCATCCAGGACGATATAAATATCGTCCCGGCCGATATTACCAAAAATAGAAATCTTTTAGGAAATAGCAGGAAATCTTACAAGTTCCAAATCAATAAGTCCCACAACAAATACAACAGACTCAAGAAAAGAAAAAAGATTACAAACTGACTCAGACCTAGTCTACCCAATCTTGGGCTGGTTCCAAATTGCAGTCTAATCGTGTGGACCTGAAACGTTAGCACATAAGGCAATTATAGAGAAATAAGGAATGTTTGCTATCATCAAAATCATAAACCATAGATCCGCAATAATCTCCCCATTTTTTATGATGGCAAACAGTTTCAATTTGAATTTTCAAAAAGAATATTTTCTCCTAATCTCCCCCTCACTAGAATAAACCCTTTTAAAAAATAGGGGAGATAAAAATATTTTTGATGTTTTAAAATTTTTGAAAAGAAAGAAAAAAAAAGGATACAAATTTAACAGTACGTTCTCCCCCTTTGACATTATCAAAAAGAGAGGAGGTACGAAAAAATAAAACACAAAGAACGTTCCCTGATCTAGTGAGAAAACAAAATATTTTTAAAATGATAAAGTTAACTCTTGGTTTTAATCAAAATCATATTATAATCGAATTTGACAACACATAGCCCAAAAAAGGTTAGAAACCCAGAGATTGATAATCCAAACTCAAGTTCTTTAAAAAGGCAAAAAAAAAAACTTTTTGATTCAAGATCTAAATCAAGGAATAAATTAGAGAAAGAAATAATAATTTTTCAAAACCTCCTTTCATAAAATATATCTAATAGAAGATCAATGCACAAATTTTTGAATCAAGAATCAAGATTTTCAAACTCAAGTATCAAAAGTATCAAGGGTTTTCTTAAGCTTTTTAAGAAGTACAAGAATGGTAAGCATTAACTTTGTGGGCTCATTTTATGCCTCTTGACAATTGGTTGGCGCACTGCGCATCTTTTGATACACTTTGTGTATTCTATATTTTCAATTTGGCGTCTTTGCGCATCTTTTATTTGTGGCATCATTGGCCAATTTTTTGAATATGCTTACTTTCTTAATTCTTAAAAAACAAAGGAAAACCCATCTTAGTGACAAAGCGAATTGCTTGATTAAGAAAATTATGAGTTAGATTCAAAAACTTGTAAAAGATTCCTATGCGATAAATAAAACGTAGGGAGATAAAAAATTTTATTTCAAAACCCAATTTAAAAGATGAAAAAGATTTTAAATTAAAAGTAGGATAATGTTTTTAAGAAAACAGAGATTGAGAGTTACAAATAAATGAGTTTCCTTCCTTTGATTGTTTTAGAGAAGTCAAACACAACTTACCAAAGATTTTAAGAAAAATCAGAAAGTATATTTTTCATTTTTAGAAAAGTGAATGTGTGTGTTGATGGGAGAAAAAAATTAACGAAAACAAAAACAAAAGAAAATAAAAATAAAAAAAATGAAAAACAAAAAAGAAAGACACAAATAAGGCTTTTAACCATTATCTCTTTCCTAGTATGATGCTTCTGAGACCAGATCTGCCCGTGAGATTTTTTGCTTTTCATTATTTCCCCAGTTTAAATTTAGCTTCGCCTTACCCTTTTCTTTTGTAGGAAGAATTCTTAAATTAGGGCACTCATTTTTATATGTCTAGATTTCCTACATCGAAAACAAATAACGTCATAAGAAATTTGGACATCCTTACCATTTTTACCTTTTTTTCACTTTTGCTTATGCTTTGGTGAGATTTATGATTTGCTTGACAAGTCATTGCATGCGTCACCAACTAAGCAATCTTTTTCTATATTTTCAATTTTTAGAACAATCGTTTCACCTGCATCCAAAAGTTTTTGACCCAAACCTTGCTCGTAGGCAATGAGTGAGCCAATCAAATTATCAATAGAATAATCATTCAAATTTTTTGATTCACAAATAGCAACAACTTTGGCATCAACTTTTTCAAGTAAACAACGAATAATTTTATTGACTTTTTCAAAATTTAAAAACTCTTTTCCTAAGGCATGCAAAGATGTTACAATTTGAATGAACCTAGTGTACATGTCTAAGATTGTCTCATAAGGTTTTATGGAAAATAATTCAAAATCATGCATTAACAAATTCAACTTGGATTGCTTGATTTTACTAGTGCCTTCGTATATGGTGTGTAGTTTATCCCAAACTTCCTTACCAGTAGTGCACGTGGGAACTAACATAAAATCTTTAGAGTTTAAAGCACAGAAAAAGCAGTTTAAAGATTTTGCATTAAATTGAGCATTTACTTGTTCTTCCCTATTCCATTGATTAAACGAAATATCAGTTTTAACTCCATTAACAATATGTGACGGTGATGAATAACCAGTTAAAATCATATGCCACATGCGAAAATCAATCGATTGCAAGAAAATAGACATGCGAGTTTTCAAAAAATTAAATGACATATTTTCAAATAAAGGAGGTCTGGTGATTGAATAACCTTCCGCAATAGTATAATTAGCTATGGATCGAAATTCAAAAGCTTTTAAAAACTTATTTTATAAAAACTTGCTCTGATACCACTTGAAAGTGCTCTGATGGCACTAGAAAGTTCGTTAGGGTTGTTAAGCCCTTATGAACTAGCCCAAGGCTAACAAAGAGAAAGGGGGGTGAATTGGTAAAAAAGATTCTTTAAACAAAGAAATAAAATCAGAAACCAAATCACCACAAAGAAAACCAAAGTACGGAAATTAAATGCGGAAGTGATAATAAGAAAAGAAAATACCGGATTTATAGTGGTTCGGTCAAACCTTGACCTACGTCCACTCCTTGGAGGCATCCTCCAAGTATTGCACTAAAACAAGTGTCTCTCCTTTAGCCCCCACAGCTAGGCGAAGAAGCCCTTATAAAATCATTTCCACCTTCCCCGGTGCGGCGGAGTCGCCGGGTCCTTTGACACCAAAGAGATCTTTTTCTTTAGTGAACTTACCTCGAGACAAGCCTTGAATCCGATGGTACTAAGTACGAGTTCGCCGGAGCAACCGTGTGGATCCCCCACCACACTCCCTTGAGTTCCTCCCCCTCACAGGATCTTCTCCCTCTCAAACTCCACCCTTTCCTCTCTCCTTTTCAAGCTCTCTCTCCAAGTTTCCCCCCCAAGAATGAAGCTACAATGGCTGCCAAAGACTCTTACAAAAGTTGCCATGCCATAGCTTAAATAGAAGCTCTCAAAACGAGCTCATTAATGCAAGTTGTCGACATTATCATCTAGGACGATAGGAATATCGTCCTGGCCGATTAGTTCAAATTCAGCTCAACGGCCCGGGACGATTTGGGACGATCAGAAGAAAATTGGTTATATCGTCCTGGCTGATCTAACGATCGCCCCGGCCGATTAGTTAATAACCAATTTTAATCGTCCTGATCATCGCCCTGATTTGTTGCTGGCCGAAGTCAATCGTCCAGGCCATCGTCCTCGCCGATCATAAGATCGTCCCGGACGATGTGATCGTATCAATCAGCCATTAATGATTTCCAAATAATACCAGATCAATTTAGGTATGATTGAGTAAGATCGTCCAGGACGATATAAATACCATCCTGGACGATTTTCTAAAATAAAGAATACCTAAATTGATTATGGCGGCTAATTCTTTCTGAATTGAGAATATCGTCCAGGCCGATATATTTATGACGGCTGCCTTAATGAGGATGCCCTAATTAAGGTTTCTGATTTTGGACATATCGTCCAGGATGATATAAATATCATCCCGGCCGATATTACAAAAAATAGAAATCTTTTAGGGAATAGCAGAAAATCTTCCAAGTTACAAATCAATAGGTCTCACAACAAATATAATAGACTCAAGAAAAGAAAAAAGATTACAAACTGACTCAGACCTAGTCACCCAATCTTGGGCTGGTTCCAAATTGCAGACTAATCATGTGGCCTGAAACGTTAGCACATAAGGCAATCGTAGAGAAATAAAGAATGTTTGCTATCATCAAAATCATAAACCATAGATCCACAACACAAGTCAGTTATCTTCTCGTAAGAGCAATGTAAAGAACAGGAATTGAAGAAAATTTTTCTAAGTCCTAATCATCTAGGACGAAGTGTATTCGTCCCAGAATGAAATGTTCTCTTGAAAATTTTCATTTATGAACGAAGTGTATTCGTTCTAGGACGAGTTGCTCTCTGGAGTACTATCATCCAGGACAAAGTGTATTCGTTCCAGGACGATTCTCTCTCTGTAAAACTTTCGTCAGGACGAACCTTAAATTTGTCCCGGGACGATTCGCTCTCTGTAAAACTTTCGTCCGGACAAACATTAAATTCGTCCGGACGAAGTGAACCGACTCTGAAAATTAAATGTCGTTCTGCAGTTTTTGGGAACCGACCTATGGAATAACCATTCGTACCAGACAAACCTAGTTCATACGGTACAATGTGTGTGTATAAAGTCATTTCGTACCCATATACATTAGGTTCGTTTCCAACGCATTTAAGTAAAATCGTCCAGGATGATCCACGATCGTACGGGACGATCCAATTCATATTGACAAGAAAATTTGTTGTTTTTGGACGATTTTTTGTGTCTTTCCTATAAATAGTTCAAACTAAACTGCCAAATAATCTTTTTTATTACTAATCTTTATGCATATTGAAAGAAGAGTCAATGAGAGAGTGTGAGAGAGTGTTTGAAGGAGATTTCTTTCCATTGGAGCGTGAAGGTTTCACTTGGTACTCAAAGATAAGAGTTTTTACTCTTGGTTTGTGATTACTTCACTCTTTTCTCTCTTCCTTCTAGAATTCTTGTGAGAAGATCTGTCAAGGAGATCCGGTTCTCTGTCGACACTTGGAGAGTGTGAACAGCCGAAGGATTCTCTGCCCACACTTGGAGAGTGTGAATAGCTGAAGGGTTCTCTACCCACACTTGGAGAGTGTGAATAGCCGAAGGGTTCTTTGCCCACATTTAGAGAGTGTAAACAGCCAAAGGGTTCTTTGCCTACACCAGGAGAGTGTAAAAGGATGACGGTTCTCTGCCAACACTAGGGATAGTGTAAAAGGACGAAGGTTCTCTGCCAACACTAGGGATAGTGTAAAAGGATGACGGTTCTCTACCGCACTGGGTAGTGGTGGAAAGAGTGTTTGTAAAAGCTTCTCCGCCTTGCTGTGGATGCAAAAAGAGAGTCACTATTGGTAATAGTGCAATACTCGGAGGGTGCCTCCGGGGAGTGGATGTAGGTCTGGTTTTGACAGAACCACTATAAACCTCGTGTCTTTATTTTTCTGCTGCCTTTTTGTGTTTTTACTTTTAAAACTATGGTTGAAAAATGTTTTTTACAAAACTCATTAAAGTTTATTTTTCGATTTAAAAATAAAAAAGTGGGATTAATTTTTTAATTACTAATTCAACCCCCCTCTTGGTTAGCCGCTGGGACATAAGCTTAGGTTTAACAACCTAATTCATATTGAATGGGTTTCAACACTTCTATCTCTTTGCTTGGCAAACTTATACATATATCTTATCCCTCTTTAGTATTCAATCTATTATATAAATTATTAAAAGCCAAAATCTTTGCATCATATATTATTTTCTAAGATTATTTATAGGCCACTTTATATCTTTCCCAATTATCAATATTTTTACATCTAAATATTTTTTTTTTTAATTTTCTTATTTTTTATCTTTTCTTGAATGTTTTGATTTCACCACCAACTATTTTTATTATTTGGAGCTTATTCATTTGATACTCCAAGCATATCTTTTGTAATATTTTTAATATCACTAATAATGTTTTCCGCATAACATTAACTTCCTCCTAGACTAGGGCTATAAAAATCGGGTCATGGGTTAGGTTTGGGTCCAACCCGAAATTGACCCGACACTGTTCGACCCGAACCCGACCCATTTTTGCAAATGGGTAGGTTTCCAAGATTTGAACCCGAGCCGTTTTAGGTCTAGGTCAACCTGAATCCGACCCACTTTGGATATGTTTTACTAATTATTTTTATTTAAATCTAAATCAAATTAAAGTAAGATTTATTTCAATGAATTTAAAATAAATCAATCTTAATTTAATTTGGGCAACGTTATCTATTATTTTTTGAAAATAGTATTTACTTATTTCATAATAATCTTTTAAAACCATCTTAAATTAATTAAAAATGGGTTAATCCAAAATCTTTAACTCGAACTTAACCTCGTTCGGGTTGACCCGAGCCCAAAATTTTTGGGTCTGATTTTCGGGTCGGGTCAAATATTAACACCCCTGTCAATAGATAAAATCTTAATATCCTAAATTTTACTCTCAAAATTATTTTTAAATGTCCCCATCTAATCCTAAAGTAATGATTTTCTTTATTTTTTATTTTATATCCCTTCATCTTAAAATTCAAAACTAATAAGCATTGTTGGGTACATAAAATTTCACTTGGAATAGCCTTATAATCTTTGTAATTTAAATGATCTTATTTTTTTTATCAAAACTATATCAATTCTTTTAAGTGATGCAATGCTAATCTCATTTCTTAAATAAGCTATTAGCAATTACAAAATCATAATCTAAAAAAGTTATAATATGGTCTTACCACCTGCATTAGTCGCTCTAAACCTATACATCATGAATGCTTTAAAATCATATACCTTTATACCAACATGTCCATTTAAATCTACTTTAATTAAAACTCTTTCTTCAGGAAGTATCTCTTGCATTAATTTTTTTAAGTCATTCCAAAATTTTAATTTTGAACACATATCCAATCCTACTTGAGAAACATAAATGCTTATAATATTAATAATCTTGGCATCAATAACAATCTTTAAAACTATAATTCTATCTTCAATTCTATTAAATTTTATAAGATTATCCTTCAAACTCTTATCTATAATCACACCTACACCATTTTTAGTATGACTCCTAAAATAATATCATAGTTTAAATCCTAAACAAACGATCTCCTTAGCTGTATCTCTAACCCATTTAGTTTTTGAATGTATAAATATTTATCTTCATATGAAGCATAATATATATTAATTCTATTAATTTTTTTGTAATAGAACCTATATTCCAAGTTATTATCCTAATTTTAGTTTCATGGATTAGCTTCTTTGCTATTATTCTCCCATAATGTGGGAACCCTTGCATATTTAACACTGTACCCAGGCGCTGGTGCAGTAGTTCTTGTACACTTGTCACCATGTTCAGGCCATAAAGCCCATTACTTCCAGGGAATGTCCTAACATTAACACAATGTATTAAAGAATTCATATCATGATTAGTAGACAAATTTTATGTTGGCTATCGACTACCTAATGAAACCTTCCATTTTTCTTATCTAAGACTTAGATACGATAACGACAATGTTCACAAAACCATTTAACATTTTGTATAAATTTAAAATTTATTAACATAGCAATATTTTTTGCTTGGGATTAATTGGCGAGTCTTCAACTATTCAATTATGAGGCCTATGTTTGAATCCTAGGTAGAGATTTACAATATTAATTACGTTTCTTTTAATTTAATAATTAATACTAAATAATAATTAAATATAAATTTTAATATAAAATTGGATTAAATATTTAATATAATGTTATCATAAAATGTTTATTATTATTTTAAATATTTATTATTAAAATTTATTTTAAATGTTATATTACTAAAATGTATATATACATTTTAGTGATATAACCAACATTTTAAAAATCGGACCGGACCGACCGGTTCAACCGGTTGAACCAGCACCCGGCCGGCCGGCTGGTTCGGTCAGTTGAAGAAATCGGGTAATCAAAGAACCGGTATTGAACCGGTCCGACCGGCGTTGGGACCGCGAAACCGGCGAACCGAAAACCGTGCATGAACCGGCCACTTAAGCTCTAATGCGATTTCCACCATTTGATGTTAATCATGCGGTATTTTAAGTTTGAGTAAAACACTAAAACATGTAAAACTAAATCTAAATTTTATTTTCTACCTCCTGTAACTCCCGAAGCTGCCCGCTCCCGTGTCCGATTTTCTTCCTTCGTCGCTGCATCGCTGGGCGCTGCAGCTCCGACTTCGTCCGTTCGTCGCTGCTAGCTGCAGATACTCCTTCGCCGTTCGTCCCTGCAGCTCCACCTTCGTCTGTGCTTGGATCCTTCGTCGTCCAGTTCTTAATCGTCGCTGGCTCGCTCCACCTCCTCCTACGTTGGTGCTCGAATCATTGTAAGATGTTAACTTTATTTTGAACAAATCTATTTGCACAACTTCATGTTATTATTAACTTTATTGTAGCAATTTTTTTATTTTAATTTTCTTTCGTTGGTTTGAACTCACCTGGATTAAGAACTGGATGTTCATTTTCTTCCCCTTATTATGAACTTT
>NW_021318992.1:0-34767 GCF_001605985.2 Dendrobium catenatum | reverse complement strand
ATTTGTTTGTAAAAATCTATAAATGATAAAATTTATAAATTTATTTTTAAAAGTTTAATAAATATATGATATTACATCTTTTTAAATATTTAATATGATAATATTATATTAAATATTTAATCAAATATTATATGAAAAACATATATAATTATTATTTAGTATTCGTTTAATATTATAAATTTCTGACTAAAATTTGAATATGAGCCTCATAATATAATAGTTGAAGACTCAACTAACAAATCTCAAGCAAAGGTATTACATCTTTTTAAATATTTAATATGATAATATTATATTAAATATTTAATCAAATATTATATGAAAAACATATATAATTATTATTTAGTATTCGTTTAATATTATAAATTTCTGACTAAAATTTGAATATGAGCCTCATAATATAATAGTTGAAGACTCAACTAACAAATCTCAAGCAAAGGATTGTTCAAATGTTAATAAATTTTAAGTTTATATAAAACGTCAAATGATTTAACGGTTAATTAGTAAAACGTCTTAAAACACTAAAATATTTGATATTAAAAAAAAATGATGTATTTGCTTTTTTTTTTTTTTAATTTATGAGAAATATTATATTATGTACCTTTTAATATTTTGTTCGGCTAGCTTCGTTTCGATTTAGCTGCCGTGCCGACGCTACCCACAGGTGCAAAGAAGCGCGGCAGTGGCGGCGATGGTAGCTATGTCGGGCAGCACCTCCTTCGTCAAGGAGATGACAATACGAAAGCGGGTCTCCAGCATGTACGCGTCCTCCTTTTTTCATCCTCTTATTTATCCATTCAACTTATTCTTTGTTACCAGCCTTTATTCTTTTTGGTGCTTTGTGAATTTATCCTTTTTAGCACGAGAAATTAAAAAATTAATGTTGAATCAAAGCGTCGGGTAGGGAAAATGTTAGAATCTTTGTACAGGGTCAGGCCCGTGGCTGCCTTTTGAGGGTAGACGGTAAATTAGGGTAAGGTAGAAGTGGAACAACAGAGCTCTAAGTTACTTTTCTTCTTGATTGCGATATTTGGCTTGATTATTAAAGCTCATGGATGGTCTGTTTATTCTGTAACACGATCTACCATTCCTGGAAGGCAAGAAATCTGTATGTACATGAGGGAAAAGTCTCCAGTCCGGTGATGATTGCTTCAAATGCAGTAAGTAGTACTGCAATCTACAAACCTTCCAGCTCCTCAACCTCAGGTATCGAGGGTGCTAATCAACCATCTAGGTTGCTTAATACTTGGCAACCTGATTGGATCAAAGTCAACATAGATGCTGCTCTACACAACTCCTACAAGGCTGGAATTAGAGGGGTATTTAGAGATCACTATGAGAGGTTCTTATTAGCATTTGGCAAAGCTCTTCTTCATTGGGATTCAGCAGCCTTAGAACTTCAATCCATCCTTTCTATTAAGCTTGAGATTAAAGAATGGATGTTGGATTACAAATGATTAATCATTGAAGGGGACAACATGAATGTAATAAAATTCATCAAGGGAGTGATGGAGAAAGGTGGTAATGATTCGATAGACCTCTCTTTCATAAAAGATTTTCATTTTGTGATTTTTAATATTGTTGATAGGGGAACTAATAAGTTAGCAGATCTCTGTGCTAACTATGCCTGTTTTAATTCTTTTGTTTGGGATGATGTTACCTTGAGCAAAATCCCTCCTTCCTTCATTAGCTTGTTAGAGAAGGAGTCGGATGCTAGTAGATTGTAAAGCAATTTTTTTCTTCATTAATAAAGCTCTTCAGCTTTCTTGTTTCAAAAAAAAAAGTTGCTTTTCTTCTTAATATGTAGCTTCCCCAGATTTGATACTCTGTTCCATGGTAAGAGATTTGGTTTACTTGTGCTGATGATATGTTATTCTATTGAGGCCAGTATTAACTGCCACAAATTCGCTGTAATATCTTCCAAAGTCTGAAAGGCCACCAACAACATCTGTGTATCAATGATGTTTGATCCGCAAGACACTAGACCTTACTAGCAAGCAGAAACTGATGAGCTAGGACATGTATGAATGGAGAGTAGAGAGAATAGAGGGCATAGAAGGAAAATCAATAGAAGGATTAAAAGAATACGAGTTTTAAAATTGACAGCGTATGCACTATCAGCCAAAATTTTTTTTGAAAAGGTCCTTCAAGTTGTTCTTCACCATCCCTTATTAATAGGGTTTTGACAACTATATAGAAGGCTACAAAAGAAAATGTCTAAATGTACGTCACTACATGGAATACCTATACAATGCTACACATTATTTAAGACACATGTTGCCTCTGAACTGGTTAAAGGAGGGCAAGGTTGAATGGCTTCGATGTGTCTTTTCTGGGTGAGCTTTATGTTGCTGAGTAGATGACGGCAAGGGCGAGTGTGCTCGGGCAAGTTTTCAAATGAGTGTTGAGACGAAAAGGGGACCAGTGGATGAAAAGTTGTTTGAACTGACCGACGACATATGTTGAAGCTTTGGGATTGCTTGAGAAGAGGGAGGTGAGTGATGTGCTATTACGGGAAAGGAGAGTTCTAGTTTGGACATTCGCGATGACTTGAACTGAGGGTCCCATGGATATGTGCTTCAATGCAGCTGAGCTTGGTAAGAACAATCGTTCGGAAAGAGAGCGTGTGACTAGAATATGGTCTTAGCTACTGGCGAGCGTCGAACTGCTAGTTCTAGGAAGAAATCCTCAATTTTCCTCAAATAGGTCGAGCTTCTAGGTAGGCTAAGGTGAGCGGTGTCTGTTGATCATTACATGCGAGTTCGTTAGTGAGTCTTAGGTAAGTTTTCCACGTGAACCCTCTGAGAGAGCAAGTTCTTTTGTCATGAACCCCTAGATACCTACTACTAAATACATGTAAGCACATATGTGAGTATACATTTAGTTCCCCGATTCACTTTGCCCTTTTATCTGCTAGTAACGAAAGGATGACTGAATGAAAGAGTTGATGATCATTAAGTAGGGCTACTGAACACTAAATATGAAGAGTAAAGCAAATTTACTGCCTTGTTTACTATAGTCTTGAAGATCTTGTTGACTTTAACTTAATGATGATGATGTGACGCCACCTCTAGCTTAGCTCTTTATAAATAGGGAGTCTACATTGGAAGGCCTTGCTTTGTTGCTAATTCGAACTAAGAATTTTGGAATTCTGTGAGTCCTCGAGAGAACGGATCCCATGAAAATGACTCGTGTTCGCCTTAGGGTGCCTAAGAAAGTAGTCTTCCGTCAAGGAGAACAAAGTTTGGGGTGACTTAGGTTTTGCCGAGTGGAGAGGTTAGTAGTGGTGTCGAGCCTACACTTGTGGTTGCTGAGGTCATCGTCAACCCTCTTGCAAAGATGGTTAGGGAGGACCCTGGGGCGATGACTAAGACAATTGTTGCACCAACGGCGATGACCATGTTTATAGTGGCGACCACCATTATTGAGCCTGCCATTGTTAGAAATGTTGTTGACCTTGATGACGATGACGTGCCTTTGGACTCACCTATACTAGGATAGAAGCAAGCTCGCATGAGCCTTAACCTATGGCAAGTAAGTGCAAAAGAGACAAGTATATGTATTTAAGAATAACATTATCAGGAAAGAAAATACCTATTATAAGGGAGCTTGTTATTTGCGTTTTCTTGAGAGAGTTGCTACAATACACATCAAATGAGCAGGAAATGAAGGTCTTGGAATAATGGGCAGCTTTCAACTATAGTTGGATTGTCTAATGGGACCCCCTCCTGGCTATGCCTTTTAATTTTTTAGATTTGTTTGCTCACAAGCTTTCAATTTTGATTTTGAAGGACATCGTCTGAGAGGGAAACCTATGATGTTGAGCCCTCCTGGGTGGCCAAGCTTGCTAGAGCCGACAATTGAGTGGCAAGAGTTGCAATCAAGCAAGTTGGGGCTATTGTTGGCGGAGAGGGAGAGAAGCACACCTATGAGGCTTACAAGGAGAAGCCTTTAAGCCCGTTCCATGCAGACATGCTATCTCTTGGTTGCTTCGTGAACTTCATCCTGCACTAAATGGTCATCTCGCTAGAGGAGGTTGTGGGCGAGGTTATCAGCTTGTGATGGGTGGTGACTCCAGGTGAGGTTGCTGAGCTAAAAGAGTTTGCTAAGCTGAAGAATGAGTTCGACATGCTGAAGATAGTAGTCGTCGAGTTAAAGGTAAAGTATGGCGAGATAAGGAACTTGGTCACATAAAACTCTCTTTTTATACGAGCTAATTATTCTTGTCTTTTTATATTATTCTTTCTATTGGGTGTGGTGAGTATCTCATGAGTGGTGAGTGAGAATGCTCATGTGTATTTGAGCTTCGACCACTATAGTGAGCAGCAAGTTGCATGCTCTTTGAGTGGCTAGTAGAATACTTGGCCAAATTCCTAAATTTCGACTTCGCCTCTTGGTGACGAGCTAGTTTATATTATAAGGGGTGATGATTCAACTTGATCGGGGTGAAAGAAAGATTCTTGATGAGTGATGCATTGGATAAGTGTGTGTAATGTACTTTGGTAGTGAGTGAGGAAGAGTTATAGGAAATTTCTTAGAATGATGGAGAGGGAAAATCGAATCCGTAGATTTAATGTGAATTTGATGGTGCATAGACATTTGTGCATAGTACTTTTGCCTATAAATAGTCCAAGTAGGCCTTCCATGTTGCTATCTTTCCTTGTGTTTTCTTCTTCTTCTTCTTCTTCTTCTTTCGGGTGCAATTTCCTTGCTTGAAATGGTTGTTTTTCGAAAATTCGCTTCCGCTTTCACCCAAGCTGTTTACCTACTTTAATTGCGAGTGATTGTCGAGCACTCAAACTTACCTATCACGAGTATTGCTTAGTGTTGCACAACTTCTCTGTGCGAGCACCGAGTGAGGATGACTGATTGAATATATTCAGTGATGTTGAGCATTGCATCTCTTACGGCCACTTCAAGTTAAGGCCGTGACTCCCGATGTGTGGTGAATTGGTTGATGTCTTCAATCTCTATAGAGTTTTCCTTGCCTAGGTGTTGTCGAATTCTATTGTATCGTTGGTATCCTTAGCCTAATTTTTGCGTGAGTTGAAGTTGCCATGGTCGCCGAACCTATTCACGCACCTCTTCACTGTGAAGTTGCTAAAGGATGGTATCGTACAATTCTCTCCTATGGAGATGAAGGTGATAGGGTTGGCGAATAAGGTGCAAGTCTAGAAGGTGAAGTTGATCTTTGCTTGTAACTTGAAGTCATGGCTAGTGTTGACCATGCTAGTCCCCTTCCCTAAGGGCAATGCAAGCTTGCTTGTGCTCACCATAGAGGAGATGATGGGGTTGGTGAGCAGGAAGCCATTAATCATGAAGTCCTAGGCACTAGTTGTGATGTAAGTGATATTGACCAAATATGGCGATCTCCACCCAGCAAAATGTAGGTGGTGATGGCCAAGGGTATAGTGATAGATGAGGGGGTGGCTAAGAGAAGGGCCGAGATGGAAATGACTCCTCTCTCACTTGTCGTGGTGGTGCCTTACAAGGGAAAGGGACCAATTGCGAAGGAGCTCGTGAAATCAAGCAATGTTGATGAAGCTTCATTGAGCCTTGAGCACTGGGCTAACTCAGAGGACATCGAGGAGGAGGAGGTTGTGAAGTCTTGCTATGCCTCGTGGTGGTGCTTTGACTACGTCTTTGAGATATTCTTCGAAGGTGTCAAGGATCACTTGTCGAATCTCCTTGTCGAATAGATTGCATACTCAGTATTGAACATAATGTGGTGAGCTTGGCAGAGTACATTCTTCCTTGGTCGCTTGCATCGTCGATTGTTGGGTAGGGCCCATAGCCTGAAGAGGAGATATAAGGAGATTTAGAAATGCTCGGAGGAAAAGTAGTTTGAGAAGCTTGTTGCTTAGGACAGGGTGAAGGAGTTGAAATGTGAAATTGCTCGGGTGAAGGAGTCATTCCGGGCAATCCTGGACAAGGAGAGGGGCTTGAAGGACTCAACTATGAAGCTAGTGTGCGATTGCCCAAGAGTGTTGAGACCCAGCTGCCTTCTTTCGCAAGTTCTTTGAGCCTGGTGAAGACAGTGATGGCGTGCATGAGATTGGTGATTGAGTCTTGCTCTTTTATAATTGTTGTTTTTAAAGGGGATATTTTAATTATAACTATTTTTGACATATAATGAAATAGTAATTTTTTTCTTACTCATCTTACATTGCTAGTGTATGTATGTTGGCTAATGAGAAATTTTCAAAATTTACCTAAGTTTGTAACTTGGACTAGGTGTCATAGGATAGGTATCCTAGGGAATGAGTAATATGCAAAGGTTCTCACCCATATTATGTATATGTAAGAATATACTAGAGAACTCACTCTTATTAGAATATGAAATAAATACTGTATAATAAAAGACTCAGCAAAATAACTTAACTGTTTAAAGTTTTTAGAATTCACAAAGTAATTAAATAAGCTGAAAAAGTTAAGTAAATAACTTGGCAATTGATAAAGGAGTATGTGAGTTAGCAAATTTGAGCCTGGCATTGAGGCTATAGTGACTGAAGCTATTATGACTGAACTCATCGTAAAATAGTAAACCTGGCTTGACCATTTTATTGTTTTATTTGAAGACGATCATTTCTGGTTTGTGTAAAGGTGCAGGCAACTGGATTTTGTACAAGTTTAGGACTCAATAGTTGGTGTGGGTTGTTTCTATGTGTGATGTGGGAGTTGGCTATGTCTCCGTCGTAAAGTGAGGTTGTCATTGATTTATTTTAATGTGAAGTCGCTTTAGGTGTGCCGCGCCTTATGCTAGACTTTATAGAGGACATCTTATAAGAAAGGAAAAATTTATTGAATTTACACCTAAACTTAGAAGGTTTGGGATTTAAATTTTAATGAACAGAAGAAGCCAGCTTGGCATACTTATACTTCACTTTAGGAAAATATTTTTACTGTTTACAGATTATATTGCTATTGCATGTGCATTTTTCTATTTATGTATTGATTCATAATCATATAACTACTACTATTATAAATTGATTGATGATCTGCGTACTGTTTCTTTACTGTGCTTTGTGCTAGTTGTAGGATTGGATGACCTGCAGGACCTTTTAATTCATTATATATGGTTTAAATGATTTCAAGTCAGAGCAGAGGATTAGGTGTGTGAGATTGATCAGATCAAGATTCTCCAGGTTTACTATTAGTTTATTTCTTTGTCTTTTAGCTATTCTTTTATACTAAGGATCGATGATGATAGATTGTAATTGTATGATTCATGAGTATTGTATATGGTTTTCGAATAAAAATGCCGGTGTGTTTTAATGTTTTGATTACTAGTTTTTGTTTCAGCTGATATTATACTGATAAAAAAGAAATAGATAGCTCTGGTGTTGATTTTAAAAGATAAAAAATATAATTATTCCAAATTTGATCTTGGGACATTACATAAGAGATAAATTTTATTTAAAAATATTTTTAGATGTTGTAAACTTTGAGATTATATGTTATTAAGATTCAAGCCAAAATTAATTTGCCATGGGCTTTAGGAGCATTTTGGAATATATAATTCTCTTTGGTTGATATTTTCGATAAAAATGTCCATCATTGGAGTGTTTCAATATTTTGTTTTATTATTTTTAACCTTGGTGACTCTACTAACTTGTTTATAGAGGTTTGAGTCTAATCTGAGTTCATTTTATTTTTTTAATTTGCATAGCTTTCTCAAACCTCAAAATTTCAGAGTTTGATGTATTAGTCTGAGCATATGAGGGTGAATTGATTTCAATGGTCTGATATGTTGTGCACATTTTTTGTGTATCTACATTGCTTGCTTGCATCTTTTTTGGTGCAATTATATGATACCCTTGCACACCTCAATAATATTTGATGTACTTATACAATGTGCTTGAACGTTCATTGGTATGCTTGCATGTTCATCAGTTCGCTTGCATTGTACATCTAGTGAACACATGGAGAAAAATTACTTCTGGTGATTTGATATGTTACGCGCACTTTATTGAAATAGTTGTGCAACTCGTGATGCATAATAGTGTGCTACTTTGTTTTATTTAGGAAATTTTTGTTTCCATTATGCATGGAGCATACTGCTTGGCCATGAGATGTGTACAAGCTCGTTTTTAGTAATTAGTATGTATGACAATTGGACACTTGCTCACAAATGATGTGCAATAGATTTGACTATTTCGTCTTAGTTAAAAATTATTAATGTGATTACAACTATTTGAGTTATTAAGGGTCTGATGTGGCAGTTCACGTGAATGTACAGTTATCCAACATGTTCATAATTTTACATTTTAAGTTTATTATTGCTCATATTATGTCTGCTTATACATGTATTGTGAATCCAACTATGAGGGTTATCTTTAAAATGGATACAATGCTTCATTTTGAAATTTTAAAAGACTGCCCTTCGCCTTTTATCCATGTTCTTACATATGTTGAGGATCCTGTAGTTTAAAAGGCAAATCATAATCTTAGCATATTTGTCTCAATGTTTTTCATTTGTCTTTCTATGTTTGGATTTTAGTTATGAGGCCCTTGTTTTAGCATATTTTGGTAGGCCACTTCTAAGCCAAGTAGTAAGACTAGCTTTTAATCAAGCTATTAGTGAAATTAACATGGGAGGCCAAAACTCTAAAAACTAAACTATAGGCTCCTTCCAATGGAAGCTGCCTATGATGCACAAATAAGGACACGGTGACACAAATACGACAAAACATAGACATATGAAAATATAAGACACAGACACGGGTTGGACATGGTATAATAATTTTTAAATTTTAAAAATAGTGTATAAAAATTGAATAACCATAATATTAAAAATAATTTAGAAATAATAAGTCATTTAACTAGAATTTATGTTTAAAATAATTAATATTAGGATGTCGAGAGTTGGGCGTTGATGCCATGTATCAGACATCAAGAAAGGAGACGATAATGCTGTTGAGAGTCACGAATCGACAATATGTAGTAAGAATCGGTTGTCGATGTTGAGAGGGCGTTGGTCGTCGATGTTGAGAGGGCGTTAGTCGTCCATGTTAAGAAGACGTTAAGAAGACGTCGGATAAATATGAGCTGTCAAGTTGTGGGTGTAGAAATTGCTAGTGTCAAGTATCAATGCCAAGACAGTGTCAGACTTTGATATTGAGATGATTTTGAAATGTCGATGTTGTAATGACGTTAGACATCAATGTTGAGATGACATTGGGCATTGTTGTGAAACCAAAATCACGACATGCCAAAGAGAAATGAAAATGAGATTATTTGATAAATGAGGTATTGAGTGCATGCGATTGATTTGATATTGTGGATAGGAATTTTTTTTTTAATATTTTAAATAAATAAAAATTTTAAATACAAGAAATTATATTTTAAAAGGTCATAAAATATTTAAGACACACGTGCCCAATTTGCATTTAATATTTTTTAATCGAATATGTTTTCGGCGTGTCCGACACGTGTTGGAGGAGTGTTAGACGCGTGCCATGTCGGATGCATGTCGGATACTGTACGCTTCTTTGAGAAGTGTCAGTGCATCAGAGGAAGCAGCCCTCTTAGGGAATCATCCTTCCATCTATAAATAAAGGGGCCACTTTGTCCATCTTTTTGTTAGATTTCAATTCATTGAGTAGTTTCTTCAATTTTTTGCATGTCTTAATGGTTCTACATGTAAAGTGGAAGTTTTATTTGCACTCATTGACAAGTTTTTTAGTCATTATAAGTCTCCTATGAGTCTTATTTCAATTCAACATTGATTTTATTTTATTTTTTGTGTAACTTTATTCTTACTTTATCATTTTTATGATTTCAAATTTAACTTAATATCATTTTAATTTTTAAATTTGTGCTCATAAGTTTTTTTTTTAATTTTGTCATATTCCATTGCATGTGTGAATTTTAGCAGCATCACAGAGTCTTCCCCAGGTGCATCATCGACAGTATTAGAACCTGCTACTTGCTAAAAAAGATGTGTATGATTGGTTTAATAAGACACTCTCACCATGCTAAGAAAGGTATTTATGGGTTTTTTTATACATGCTTGTAGACTTGTAATGTTTCCCCATTATATTAAGAAACATGTTCACATATACTTTAAATTTTTTCTCAACATGCAAGAAAGCGTGCACAAAGTTTATGTTATGCCGCCAGCCCAGGAGGGGCCGGCTGGACCGGTCCGGCCCAGACCGGTCCTCCTTTACTCTAGGCGGCCCACTTTGGGCGGAAATCAGAGCAGGAAAGGGGGGCGGTAGCCTTTGTGGTTCCAAGCAATTAATGTAATGAGCTTTAGGAGGGAAAATTTGAATTAAAGGACTGTTTAGGGATTTCTAATGAGTCCTTTTGCTTTAATTAGGAGTTAAGGTGTGAGTTAGGGTTTCATCTTGAGATTTGCTGAAATTTTGAGATCTCATTTTGATTTTGGGCTCTAGGCTTTGCTAGAGAGTTTTGGAGAGTTATTCTTCATCTCGATTTGAAGAACTATTGTATCTTTGCTATTTTTACTTCATCTTCTAGTGGATTTCAAGTTTTGCATTGAATTTTCTCTCAGTTTTCCCTGAAGTGTGCTGTTTTCCTGCTGTAAATAGCAGATTTATGCTGTTTGCCTGCTGTGGACAGCGATATTCTTGCTGTTTGATCACCGATTTGGGTTAGGGTTGCTTGCGAACTCAAGTATTTCCTATCAAATTGGTATCAGAGCATCGATTTTGTACCGTTGGCGGCTGAAATCCTGAAATTTAAGCGGGTTTTTTTTTTCGGAAGAAGATTTCGTGATTCTTGGTAAGAAAGATGACCGGGAAGAAGGTAGAGGTATTGGATGGCGAGATCGGTCAACTAAAATCAGATTTGGAGGAAAAGTTCTTTGACTTTCAAACTCAAATCACCTTTAACAATGAAAGTATAGAGGGGAAATTCACGGTGATGGAAGAAATGTTGAAGAAACTGTTGGAGTTGAAGATAAATCCTACGACATCGGAAGCAAGAGAGACCACTGGAGGCCATGGCATAGGAGGAAATCCAAACCTGTTTAGGGGGAGGAGAAATCTGGAAGTGGAGGTCATTGAGGGGGAGGACGACATGCCACCTATAGAGCTACTTTCTAGAGAGGAGATGAGTTTGGGAAATGACAGGAGGGGGGCTGATTTCGTCATGAGAAGGAAAGAATTTCATCGCCGGGGTGTTGATTTTGAAGGGAGAAGAGGGTAATATGATGAAGGTTTTGGGTATAATCGCCGGAGGGAAGATCGTGACAGCTGGGGAGCACCTCCTCCTCGAGGAATGGGAGGTTATGGAGGATTTAGGGGACACGGGGGAGACCCATGGGTGAGGAAGCTGAAGATGCCTGTCTTTGAAGGTGAAGACGACCATGGTTGGGTCTACAAGGTGGAGCGTTACTTCATTGCCAATGAGTTGACAGAAGAAGAAAAGCTGACGGCGGCGGGATTGTGTTTGGAAGGAAAAGCCTTGGCCTGGTATCAGTGGCGTGATAGGAGGGAGCCATACAGAGCTGGAGAGAGTTCAAAGATTGCTTATTGGAGCGTTTCCGAGCTGATGGGGGAGGAGACTTCTATGAGCAATTCTTTGCTTTGACTCAGGAGGGGACTATGACATACTACCGGGACAAGTTTGAGTACTTGGATAGCAGATTGGAGATATTAATAGCAGTCAGGGTGTTGGAGCTGAGGAACTTAGGGAAGCCTATGGAGCTGACGCAGTTGGTGGAAGATCAGAAGAAATCAGAAAGAGGAGCTCGAGGGAATTACTCAGGGGGATCATACAAGATGACTACCACATTCTTACCATCAAAAGGGGTGGCCCAGGGGGTCTGAAGGAAGCAACAAAGGAGAAAACTGATGGGGGGAATGGGGGACAATTCAAAAAGTTGACAAAGAAGGAGATGCATGATAAGAGGGAAAAGGGGTTGTGCTTCAGATGTAATGAGAAGTACATGCCGGGGCATAGGTGCAAGGACCGAGCTCTTCAGGTTCTCCTTGTCTGTGAAGACGAGGAAGATGAGGAGGGAGGAGGGAGGTGGGAGCAGATCTAAAGAGGAGAAGAAGCTGCATCTGGATGTGTCAGAAGTCTATCTAAACTCTGTAGTGGGATTCATTCTGAGTGACACTATGAAAGTGAAAGGAGAGATAGTTGACCGTGAGGTGGTGGTGTTGATTGACAGTGGGCAACCCACAATTTGATTTTCAACCAGATCGTTGGGCTGTTGGGGATGGAATTGGTGGATACAGGAGGCTATGGGGTGATGATGGATACGAGAAAGGTGAAAATGGGTAGAGGAGTTTGTAGAGGGGTGGTACTGAAGATTTAGGGGATCCAGGTGAGGGAGGACTTCCTTCCCTTGGAATTGGAGAACACTGACATCATCCTAGGGATGAAGTGGATGCAGACATTGGGGGAGACCAAGATCAATTGAGGTACACTGAGGATGAAGCTAGTGGTGGGGGGAGGAGGATGATTCAAGGTGATGTGGGGTTGAAATGGGGTTTCTCTCAATTCTTTAATCAGAACCATTCAGGAGGAGGGAGGAGGCTACTTAGTGGAGTTGCATCGCCTGGAAGGGGTCAGACTAGAGGAAGAAGGCAATGTTCCATATTCAGTGTAGCCGCTTACACCAGTTCAGCGAGGTCTTTCAACCTCCCCTTGGTTTACCTCCTCAGAGGGAGTTAGAGCACGCAATTACTTTGAAAGAATGGGAGACACCGATCAGCGTCCGCCCTTACCGTTATCCACAGATTCAGAAAGATGAGATTGAGAAGTTGATCCAGGAAATGCTAGAGGCGGGGATCATTAGACCCAGCGTTAGCCCTTTTTCTAGTCTAGTTCTCCTGGTCAAGAAGAATGATGGGAGTTGGAAATTCTGTGTGGATTATAGGGTTCTGAATAGGGGCACTGTACCAGACAAGTTCCCAATTCCAGTGATTGATGAGCTGTTGAACGAGCTATATGGGGCAGTGATGTTTTCCAAGCTAGACTTAAAATCCGGATACCACCAGATCAGAATAAGGGAGGCAGATGTTCCAAAGACAGCCTTCAGGACACATGAAGGACATTATGAATTTCTAGTAATGCCCTTTGGATTGACTAACGCTCCTGCCACTTTTCAGTTTTTGATGAACAGGGTATTCAAGCAGCACCTCAAGAAGTTTGTCCTGGTCTTTTTTGATGACATTCTGGTGTATAGCAAGATTGTGGAGGAGCACTTCGAGAATTTGAGAGTGGTCTTAGAAGTTCTTCAGAGTATCAATTGAAAGCCAACATGAAGAAATGCAGTTTTGCTCAGTCAAGTATGGAATACTTGGGACATGTGGTATCCCAAGGAGTGGCGGCAGACCAGACCAAAATTGAGGCAATGTATGAATGGCCACTGCCTAGAAACATCAGGGAGTTGAGGGGTTTCCTAGGGTTGACTGGTTATTACTGGAAGTTTGTGAAGGGATATGGTACCATTGCATGGCCTTTGACTGAGCAGCTGAAGAAAGACAATTTTTCCTAGGGAGAGGCAGCGACCCAGGCCTTTGAGAGGTTAAAGGAAGCCATAATCACTGTTCATGTTCTAGCTCTTCCAGACTTTAGCCAGGTCTTTGTAGTAGAGACTGATGCATCAGGATATGGGTTGGGGGCCATGTTGATGCAGAACCACAAGCCTATAGCATACTTCAGTCAAGTGTTATCGAGCAGGGCAAGACTGAAGTCAGTGTATGAGAGGGAGCTGATGACCATTGTCTTGACTATTCAGAAGTGGCGGCCCTATCTTTTGAGTTGACACTTTATCGTTCGGACTGAGCAGAGGAGCTTAAAGTACCTCTTGGAGCAAAGAATGGTAACTGAGGAGCATCAACGATGGTTATCCAAACTATTGGGCTATGATTTTGAGATTCAGTACAGTTCAGGTTTGAAAAATAAAGCAGCTGACGCTTTATTCAGATGCGTTGGGGAGCTCCAAGAATTAGCTGTATGTACCTTTAATGGTCGACTAAGGGGCCATTAAGGAAGAAAGCATGCTAGATGAAGGATTGAGAAAGATCAGGGAAGATCTGAGGAAAGACAAGAGTAGCCATCTTGGCTACTACATTGAGGGGGAGAGACTATTGTATCATGGGAGGTTTGTGATGCCACGAACCTCCATCCATATTCCCCACTTGTTGCATGAGTTCCATGGCAGCGCAGTTGGAGGCCATTCAGGAGTTCAGAAGACATACAGGAGGCTAGTAGCTGAGCTCTACTGGAAGGGGATGCATAAAGATGTTGAGGAGAAGGTGGCGAGGTGTGAAGTGTGTCAGGGAAACAAATACATGGCCATGGCTCTAGGAGGACTACTATAACCATTGACACTTCCAAACAAAGTTTGGGAGGAAGTGTCCATGGATTTCATCGATGGTTAACCCAGATCAGAAGGATTCACGGTCATCCTGATGGTAGTTGATAGACTCAGCAAATATGCACACTTCATCATCTTACGACATCCTTACACTACTGTGTCAGTAGCAGCAGCATTTATCTGGGAAGTTGTTAGACTGCATGGGATTTTTGAATCGATTGTGTCTGATCGAGACGAAGTGTTCCTTAGCCAGTTTTGGAGGGAACTGTTCAGGATGCAAGGCACGGTCCTAAAGAGAAGCATCGTCTACTATCCACAGACAGACGGGCAAACGGAGGTGGTAAACTGAAGTTTGGTGACCTATTTGAGGTGTTTTGCTTTTGAAATACCGTGGATGTGGGCAAAGTGGCTGCCTTGGGCTAAGTATTGGTACAATACGTCGTACCATTCTGCCTCTCAGATGGTCCCATTTAAAGTGCTTTATGGAAGGGACCCCCACACCTAGTGCACTATGGGAGAGGAAGTACACCGGTTTTTTCAGTTGAGCAGTACCTGGAGGAAAGGGATAAGGTGCTGGAAGAGTTAAAGAAACATCTGCAGAGAGCACAACAGATCATGAAGAAGCAGCGAACTCACACAGGAGCTAGGGACATGCAGTTTGAAGTAGGGGAGAAGGTATTCCTAATACTACGACACTACAGGCATAGGACAGTGGCGAGGAGGAATGAGAAATTGGCACCATGGTACTTCGGCCCCTATGAAGTGTTGGACAAAATCGGAGCAGTGGCGTACCGACTGAAGTAGCCCCCATCAGCTACCATACATCCAGTTTTTCATGTATCACAGTTGAGGAGAGCTATTGGTGAGCATGCAGCTAGTATGGATTTAGATTTCTAATGAGCCCTTTTGCTTTAATTAGGAGTTAAGGTGTGAGTTAGGATTTCATCTTGAGATTTGCTGAAATTTTGAGATCTCCTTTTGATTTTGGGCTCTAGGCTTTGCTAGATAGTTTTGGAGAGTTATTCTTCCTCTCAAATTGATGAACAATTGTATCTTTGCTATTTTTACTTCATCTTCTAGTGGAATTCAAGTCTTGCATTGAGTTTTTCTCTCAGTCTTTCCTGAAGTGTGCTGTTTTCCTGCTGTAAATAGCAGATTTCCGTTGTTTTCCTACTGTGGACAGCGATATTCTCGCTGTTTGATCACCGATTTGGGTTAGGGTTGCTTGCGAACTCAAGTATTACCTTAGGGTTACTTGCGAACTCAAGTATTTCCTATCAGTTTATTTGCCTCATTGCAAGTGTCGCCTACAAGTTTCTCCCATTGTGCTGGGAAAAGCTTGCACCAACTTCGCTTGGCATATCGAAAACGTCGCATATAGAATTATGGAGATTTGAATGTTCATGAGTGTATGCCTTGCACTTGCCTATGATGCACTGACATAGACATGACAATACGTACACGATATAGCACGGACTTGCGACACATCTGTTATTAAAAATATAGGACACGGACATGAATATGTTATTATAATTTTTATATCTTAAAAAAAATTATAGAAATTGAATAAACAGAATATTAAGAATAATTGAGAAATAATAAATCTGTTGGCTAGGATTTTATGTTTAAAATGATTAATATTAGGATGTTAAGAGTTGGATGTCGTTTTTTAAGTGTCGAGAGGGGAGATGACAATGCTATCGAGAGTCGGGCATCGCGTGTTGGCGTCGAGCCAGCATCGTCCATGTTGAGATGATGTTGGTCAAAGATGAGAAGTCGAGATGATGCAGGTGCATGATTGTGAGGATAAAAATTGCTAGGGCCAAATTTGATTTTCAAATGGTTTTGAAATATCGATGATGTGGTTGCGTTGGACGGCGATGTTGTGATTACATCGAACATTATTGTGAAACCCTAATTGCGATCTGCAGATAGAAAAGAAAATGGTATGTTCGTGGGATGAGGTATTGAGTGCGGACAATTGATTTGAGGTTAATGAGATGAAATAAAAAATTAAGTTTTATTTTTATTTTTATTTTTTTAATAAATATAAAATTGAAATATAAAAATTATATTAAAAGTTTTCATAAATTATTTGAATGTGTGCCCAATTTATTTTTAATTAGACACGTTTTTGGCATGTCCGGTTTGTAACGGAGGCGATTTGTTTCGATGTGTCGGACATTGCATATCTTATTGAGGAGAAGTATCGGTGCATCATAGGCGCGTGCTACAACGAAGAGGCAACTAGGGCACACATTTTTCTTCTTATATGTGTGTGTAAACTCTTTTTTCTTCTTGGTTTCTGTTATCTTGTCTCAAAAGATAGAAAGTGAGTTAGAAAGAGGAAGAGTGAGAGAAAGCGAGATTAAGCGAGAAAGTGAGAGCAGAGATATATAAAAAGGGAAATAGAAAGAGAGAGATAAAAAGAGATTGAGAAAGAATTATGGATAATGAGATGTGAGATGTGAGATAGAGGGAGGAAGTGTGAGAGATAGATAGAGGAAGAGTGGCAGGACTAGCTTCACGTGGCGAGGGTTTTTAGTAGCAATCGAAGGAGGAAAAGCAGAGGGAGTGAGTGGAAATGAAAGTGAGGGAGGGGAGCTCGATAGGTTCAGTTTGTGTTGAGAGAGATGAGATTTACAGGGGGAGAATGACAGAGGCTTTTTTTATTCTTTAGTAATTTTTTTTTTTAAATTAGGCCTAATGTTTGACTCTAGAGGCAATGTGAAAGGGAATGGGGCAAGTGTGGGCGGGTTATGGGGGACTTTTAATTCCTTATTTTATTATAAAATAAAGTTTAATTACGTACCTTCACAGTTCATGTGTATCAAATACCGCATCATCACTTTGCATGTGGATGATTTTATTTATTTATTTCAGTTTGTGAGACATCCCCTACACTATGGGTGTCCTGTTTAGTTGTTTCTATTGTTTGGAGCACATTGGTACGGTCAATGTTTAAAATTGCGTATTCGGGTACTGAGGCATTTTTCGTTTGTGAGGCGAGGCGTAAGCTTCAAGGCGTTTTGAGGCGTAAGCCTCAAAAAAATTGCGTAAACAAAAAATGATAAATTTTGTATATAGTAATGAGTAAATAATATATAAAACATAAAAATGCACAAGATATGACGTGAAATTAAAATATCCCAATAATAAAACAACATGAAATATAGTTCAACTCAAACTCCATCTTTCCTAAATCATAGTATTCTTTTCATTAACATATAAGAGTTATTTTGAGCGGTACCGGAACAAAATTTTATTGTAAGAGTTATTTTGAACGGTACCGAGCGGTACATGCTCGGTACTGAGCATGTACCTAGTGGTACCGATCATGTACTGCTCAGTACAGTGCATGTACTGCTCAGTACCAAGCAGTACTGGCTCGATACCGAGCATTTACCTAGTGGTACCGAGCATGTACTGCTCAGTACCGAGCATGTACTGCTCAGTACCGAGCATGTACTGCTCAGTACCGAGCATAATTTTTAGAGGTGGACGCCTCTCAACCATGAGGCGAGGCACGCCTCAAGGCGCGCCTTAGTAAACTTGAGGCGGACGCCTCAAATCTTGAACTCGTTGCGTAGGCTTTGAGGCTTAAATGGACGAAATTGCGCTGAGGCGCGCCTCTTATTGCGCAATTTTGAACCATGGGTACGGTAATTTCACAAATGGATGTTTGAAGGATTTTGGTTTTTGGTTGACATGCTTATGCTAGCATTAGCGCAACATTGAGTCTTTGGCACTGTTTTTCTTGTATTTGGTTGGGTTGACCTTTTAGCTGTTTATTGAGGTCTCAATATTTAAGAGCACATTTAATACAAAGAGATTGATTTGACATACACATGTGCTTTTATTTCTTAATAAGATAATATGGATATTAATAAGATCTTAAATTGCCATTTAATGTGTAAACCCTACTAACTCTGATATAGGGACTGATTGGTTTCCCACAAATAGCATGTACTATAAAATAAACATGTGCGTTTATCAAAATTTTGCATTTGGTTTGGCGTATAGTAAACAAATAGTAAAAATGTAAAGCATTATGAAGTCATTCTGCGATGTATTCAGCGTGTATTTGGAACCCGCTAAAATCAAGTGAGTTCCAAATACACCGCTCTTCTGTGGCACGAAAAAGGAGCAGAACCCCCAACCACGCGTCTGGCTCCTGCAATGTTTTCCTTCTCTACGCGAAGCCATCTCATCAACCCTTTCGCTAAATCGAACGCCTGTTGACAATCTTTGTAGCCTGTATTGAGTGCCTGTCGACGATCTTTGCAGCCTGTAAGTGTCTCGCCTGCGACACTTCTTCCCTCCACTGCAGGTCACGACCTATGTATCTTTTCCCACGACACATTGGTCTCGTCGGCGACCTAGGTATCTTTTCTCCCCATTTCAGTTCACGTTTTATTCCAATTAGAAATTTTGCTTTGTTTTCTCCTTTTTTAACGTTCTAGGAAGAACATAATCTGCATTTTTTCCCATCTTATGATTTTTTGTTTGCCATTTTCTTTCTTCTCAATCTAAAAATGTCGAGCTCTGCCTAGATATTGGTGATTCAATTTTCTATCTCCAGGCATTTAAATAACTGATAATTGACTGATGCCTTGAGATCACATGTTTGAAAATATCTGATTAAAAAATTGATCATGTTATGGAATCCTTGTAAGAACATATGCACAGAGTTAGAAGAGATGGATAATGAATATTCTAACTACTTGTATGTTGATTGATTGAACATGCTTTAATTAGTTGTCACTTTGATTATTTTGGAATCTCATTTCATAAGTGATTCCGGAGGCATCACCGCAACAATTCGTTTTATCCTTCTTTTATTCTTTGATTGGAATTTAACCAAACTTTTCATTTATATTTTGGAAATTTAAGATTTTGTTTGGCTACAAGGAGCTGTTAAATCTTGCAAATTCAAATTTAATGAAATTACAATTGTTCTCTTTTTTCCCTCCGTCAACGTACTTAGGTGGTAAAAGATTACAATCATCTCCTAGATAAAACTAACATAAATTTAATATTGGTTTCTATAGAGATGGATGATTGATTGAAAGATCTGGAAGTACAATCATCTACTTTGAATGAGTATTAGAATGTTGCAGGTGTAGATCAAAGTCAAGATCATTCAACTGCGTATGTAGTGATAGCTACAACATTGAGCATTGTATTTACTTTACTGCGTGAGATAGGAAGGGAGAGAAAAAGGTTTAATCATGAGAAAAAGTTCTAATCCTCAGTAAATATATTTAGAAGATGAAGAGCCCTCAAGATTTATGAATGTTGGTGTAGATGCATCACAAGAAAGTAATTCAGTTGATGTAGAATTTATAGAAGATTCACTAGGAACGACATAAAGGCCATCATGTTCATATGCAAGAGGATGTGACACACAAAAAAAGTGAAGTGTCAGCCATTGATCGAACACTCCGTGAGCATATTGTTATGGTGGCTGATAGTTTTACTCAGGTAGCTAATTCTATCCAGAGTACATCAAGAGTTTCCCAGGAAAGAAAAATATTCTCTGAGCTGATGACTGAGATTTAAAGTATCCTTGGCATTTTCAAGGTAGAGATTGATGCGATAGATGGCGAAGAATCCTACAATGATACAATCATTCCTCTCAAAATCTATGAAATTGAAGGCTAAATGGATGTGTAATGAGCTAGGAAAATGATTTATGTTACGGAAAATGTTAGAACTTTGAGTTATAATAACTAGATTTTTTTGAGTTGGTTTGTATTACATATATAAACATTTTTAGTTTTCATGTCTTCAAATGTATTTTGGATTTATGAAACATGAGTGGTAATGTTGAGTATGTTTGTAGCAATATTAAATTTACTCTAGGTATATTGCTCATTTCAAGTACTTGGTTTCTATTTTCAAGTGTTCTAATATGTGAAAGTTTCTTATTATTCAAATAATAAATATCTTATGTTAAAACATTGAATAGTATTGTTGTCATTCCATTTCAATAGTATACTGCACTTGATACTGCATATCATATCAAACAACACAAAAGTATTCAAAATACTATGCTTTTACTTTACACTGCATATAGCTCACGAAACAAGAAAAATAGTTCCCCTGCATTTACTTTACAGGCAACCAAACAGCTTCAAAGTATTCTAAATACATTACATTTACTTTACACTACATTTTCTTTATATTGCATTTCTTTTTTATGCAACCAAACAGCCCCATAATTATTATAACAACATCAAGCCTTTATCCCACTACGTGGGGTCGGCTACATAAATCCTTTTTCTCTATTATGTCATATTAAAAATCAAATTCTTGTTTAAATCTAATAGAGAGATCATTTCTAATATTTTATAACCAAGCCTTTTTAGGTCTGCCTCTACCTTTCTTTACATAAGATAAATCTAATATCTCTACTTTCCTAACCGGGTCATCGGAAGGGCTCCATTTTATGTGACCAAATGATCTAAGGAGACTCTCTCTAATCTTATCTTCTATTGGAGCTATTCCAACCTTTTCACGTATATGTTCATTTCATATTATAAGGGTAAGGCCACTCATCCACTTGAGACATCTCTGCCACACTTAATTTAGTATTATGCTTCTCTTTTAATGGCCAATATTCGGCACCATAAAGCATTGTAGGGCTCACTACCATCTTATAGAATTTTCCCTTAAGTTTTGAGGGGTACTTTTTTATCACACAATAAGCCCGATGCATCCCTCCACTTCAACCATCCAACTTGAATTCTGCTGATAATATCCCCATCTATTTCACCATAATTTTGAACAATAGATCCAAGATATTTAAAACGTGTACTCTTATTAATGACTTGATCACCCAAAGTCACAATCCCCTCACTAGGTCTATTACTACTAAAATTATACTCCATATATTCCATTTTAGATCTACTCAAGCTAAAACCTTTAGACTCCAAGGTTGACCTTCATAATTCAAGTTTACCTTTAACTCCCTCTCTAATCTTATCAACAACAAGAATATCATCAGCAAAAAGCATACACTAAGGTACATCCTCTTGCAAATATCTAGTGAGAACATCCATAACTAAAGCAAAAAGATATGGGCTTAAGGCTGATCCTTGATGTAACCCAACTGAAATAGGGAAATACTTGGTCAAATCTCCTTGTGTTTGAACACAAGTAACAGCTCTTGCATACATATTTTTAATGATTTGAATATAAGCATTATTAACTCCTTTCTTTTCAAGAACTCGCCATATCACTTCTCTTGGAACTTTAGCGTATGCTTTTTTCTAAATCAATAAATATCATATGTAGATCCTCTTTAGTTTCTCTATATTTCTCCATCAAACCTCTCAATAAATGAATGGCTTCCACAGTCGACCTACCCGACATGAATCCAAAAATGATTTTGAGAAACATTAGTATCACGCCGCAACCTATGCTCCATAACTTGCTCCTATAGTTTTAAAGTATGACACATTAACTTAATTCATCAATAATTCGCACAATCTTATGCATCACCTTTATTCTTAAAAATATGAATTAACATACTCATTCTCCACTCATCTAGCTTTTTTTTAGTCTTCAAAATATCATTAAAAAGTTTAGTAAGCCAAGAAATTCCTTAATCTCCTAAGGATTTCCACACCTTTATTGGAATATCATCAGGTCCAACAGCTTTTCCACTCTTTATTTTCTTTACAGCCTCTCTAACTTCGGTTTTACTAATACGCCGATAAAAATAAACATCTTTATTTTCATTTAGGGTGCTAAGGTTACTAAAGTTAATCGCATTTTCACATTCTTCATTAAAAAATTTAGCAAAATATTTCATCCTCTTTTGTTGAATATCATCTTTTAAGAAAAATATTTTTTGATCTTCATCCTTAATACACTTCACTTGAGCTAAATCCTTACTACTATCTCTTTGTTTGACTAACTTATACATATATCTTTCTCCCTTAGTATTTAATCTATTATATAAATCACTAAAAGCTAAGGTCTTTGTATCGCATATTGCTTTCTTAGATTCCTTACGTGTCTCTTTATATCTTTCTTAATTATCAGAGTTTTTATAATTAAACTAATTGTAATAACAAATCTTCTTCTTTTTAATCTAATCTTGTATAATTGGATTCCACCACCAACTATTTTTACTATTAGGAGCTTTTCTCTTTGAAATTCCAAGCAGGTCTTTTGTAATATTCGTAATATCAATAGCCACTTTTTCCTATATAGCATTAACATCCTCATGCATATACAAAATCTTAAGATCTAAAATCTTTCTCTCAAAAATATTTTTCTTAATATTCTTTAAATATCTCCATCTAATCCTAGAATATCGTTTTATTATATTTTTTTATTTTTTGCCCATTTATCATAAAGTTCAAAACTAATAATCGATGTGGGTAAATAAATTTTCACTCAAAATAATTTTACAATCTTTCGAATCTAAACGATCTAATGTTCTTATAAAAAAATAGTCAATCTGAATTGTATTATATCATTTTTTATAAGTGATGAGATGTTCATTCTTTTTCTTAAATTAGGTATTAGCAATTAAAAAGTTATAAGCTAAAAAAAATTTAAACACCTTCATTTGTCGTTTCAAACCCATGACCACCATTAATGCTTTTAAAATCATCTACCTCTCTACCAACATATCCATTTAAACCTTCTCCAATAAAAACTATTTCTTCAAGATGTATCTTTTGTATTCATTCTTCTAAGTATTCTAAAAATTTAATTTTGAACTCATATCCAAATCTACTTGAGGCTTACACTTATAATATTAACAATCTTAGCATCAACAACAATCTTTGAAGCTATAATTATATCTCCAATTTTATTAATATTTATAACATTATCTTTCAAACTCTTATCTATAATCACACATACACCATTTCTAGTACGACTATTACCCGAATATCAATGTTTAAAATCTAAACTATTAATTTTCTTAGCCTTCTTTCCAACCCATTTAGTTTCCTGAATGTACAAAATATTTAACTTCCTATGAATCATAATATCTATTAATTCCATTAATTTTTGGATAAGGGAGCCTATATTCCAAGTTCCTATCAAGATGGTAATAACAAGATCTAGCTCCATATGTTAGAGTAAAATAAGTTAGAAGAGGCTTTATTTTGTGAAGTCAATGATAATGAAATGGAGATACGGTGATGTTTGCTTTAGTCAAATTTTGAAATAGAAGATAATACATGAGTGAAATATCAAATACGGTAAGGATGAAGATAACATAGATGATATTGCCATTTATAAGGGGAAATCACAAATGAAGTATTGAAATCATTAACATTTGGATAATCAATTTTGTTAGCTCCAGTATTTCCACTAAATTTAATCTTTGTGCTAAGATCCTAAACGATCCTCTTAAGTAAAATGATATTAATCATTATGAGTCTTAGTTAGACTATATATATATATATATATATGTGTATAGATAATATTATCTAAGGTTAAGGATGAGGAAATACATATGTTCTTTTCTAGGGATTGAATGAGTATCAATGGTGACAACTACAATACACTCATCGAAAGAGCCTACTTGTGAATTTGAGATAGATTATTGAGTTTGTTGGTTCAATCAATCATAATCTTGTTAAGAGAGAGAGAGAGAGAGGGGGCGAGTAATAGATCCAGAATTTTAACCCTAAGATAGAGTTGTCACATCCCATTTTAACCCCCGGCCCCTCAATCAAAGTAGAGTGTAATAGAGAAGGAGAATCTGAACAGACTTTCTTACTTACCCCCATACTGAAGATAAGAAAAAAAAAATAGTTTATTCAAACTATCCCAATTAACCAATCATATCACATCAAGATATTCAGAATAGGAAGTATATATAATATACCTCAAATAAACATCAAATAAAATACACATCTTATGAAACAGAGGTTTACTAAAACTTTTAAATTTTACTTACGTTCACAAAAGTTTTTATACAACTTACACTTGAACCTTTATGCACACCCAAAAAGTATGTACACAAAAAGAAAGATAGTCACCCCTCTTAATGCTCTATGCCCTTTCCTGCTATAGAACCACTGCAAATAAGCTAGAGCTCAATGAAATACAGAAGTAATTTATAAGAAAATAAATAATAACATTGTTAACAATTTATTCAAAATATTTCGCACTAAGAATAACATGGTTAGAACATTTTGGAAATGTCATACTAATCACAAAAAAAAGCATATCATTACTTTCCATTTTGCCAATTGTTCAATACCTTTAAATAAGTCATATGATGACTATAAGCTTTTGCACATTTTCAGCATTCCAATTTAAGGTCGGGTCCAGTTTCCCAACTTTTAGAATGGAAGTTGTTCTCTCATTCAGGGTTGAGTCCAATTTTCCCCAACTTCTAGAATTTAAGGTCGAGTCTTTCTCCTTTACTTGTGCGGGCTTTTTCCCATATATAACTTATTTCACTTTCTATATAGTCATCCTTTTTAGCCATAATGACATATGCTTGGATGACATAGTTGCACTTCAGCTGCATTTTAATGCTTCCCATTGGCTGTCTTGTAGCTGCTCTTTAGCTACCCTTTTGCTGCTCTTTGGCTGTCCCTTAGCTACCCTTTAGCTGCGCTTTTGCTGCTCTTTAGCTGCGCTTTTGTTGCATTTTTGCTGCCCTTTAGTTGTCCTTTTTGCTGTTGCGCTTTAACTGTCCTTTTACTGCCCTTTAGGTTCGCTTTAGTTGTCCTTTTGTTGCCTTTTTTATTCATTCATTTGTTTATGAATATTTATTCTTTTATGTTTACGAAATCATTAACATTGATAAAGATTACTTTCTGTATAAACAATTTCATAAATATTCGTCATGTTCATACAAAACAAACTAAGATAAACCAAAATACAAGCAGTCATAAGCATAATAAAGATGAAGTGCAATAATAGACCATTTATTAATTCTTATAACCTCATTTGGGTATCTCATCTCGCTAGGGATTTGTTCTCCTAGACTTTGTCTTCCTTTCGTCTTGTATACAAACTCAATTGCACTTTTTCTTATTCCATAAATTTTTTTTTCCTTCTAAGTCCTCTTTTTTAATGTTTTCTGCTACCACTTTAGCCTTAACCTATTTTTAACTACCATAAACAAACAAAAGTACTTTCCCTATTGTTTCTTGAATTTGCAACAACTAAAAGCAGTAGCCCTACTCAGATTAAACAGCAAATTGCAGTTAATTTCAACCAAATAAAGTTTTTAAACACTAACTAAAACATTTGCTTAATTTACCTTACCTTTAATTTGTTGAAAAAAAATTTATGGAATTCTTCCGATAGCATTCCACGGCTTGCAGCTCCTTCGCACACTAAGTCAGCTGATGGAAAATGGGAGAAGAATACAAATGTTGCATAATTGAGGGAAATTCCAATCCACTACATGATTAATGCCTTTTATTCAGATCACTTTATATTATAATCCCTAGTGTTTTTCTCACTACTGGTTTCCAAAAAATTTTCAGCCGTGGGATCTAATCCAACCAATGTATGATTTGGTTAGTGGAATGTAGAAGCTCTAGTTGAAATAAAGAACTATGACATATGTAACATTTATTTTTATATTAATTATGCATATACAATTGACTTCATAAGTAACATATACTTCAATTAATATATAAAGAAAATTTATACTTGTATTTACTTGAATATTTTGGGTATTATATTCCACCCCTCGTTTAGATTTCGTCCTCAAAATTCACTTCCTTAGTGGTCATCAAACAAATGAGAGAATCTCAGTTTAATGTCTTCCTCTCTTTCCCAGGTTGCTTCTTTTTCTGGTATGTATTTTCATTTCACTATAACATATGGAATATGTCAATTTTTGAGCTGTTTAGTATTAAAATCTAGTATCCTTCTGGTTTTTCAGTATATTTCAGGTTTTTCTGTAACTCAATTTCATCATGTGAAATTCTCTGAGGGGCATCTGTAATCCATTACCTTAGTAGTGATTCATGAAAAATATTATGTATATCTGACATGTCAACTGGAAGAGCAAGTCTATAAGCAACTTTTCTAATTATGTCAATGATCTCAAAAGGTCCTATGTATCAAGCATTCAATTTGCCTTCTTATCCAAATCTAGTTATACTTTTTACAGGCTCAACCTTAAAAAAGACAGTCACCCACTTCAAACTCTACTGCTCTGTGCTTGGGGTCATAATACTTTTGCTGGCGATCCTACGTTGCTTTTAATCTATCTCTGATTAATTTGATTTTTTTTTTGGTTGCTTCATCCACTAGCTCTGCACCCATTAGTTGTTTTCACCTACCTCCACCCAAGTTAAGGGAGTTCTGTACTTTTTATTATAAAGCGCTTCATATGGTGCCATTTGTATACTAGATTGGTACATATTATTGTAGGTGAATCTATTAAGGGTATGTGATATTCCCAGCTACCTCTGAAGTCCAAAATACATAATCTCAATAAATCTTCCAGTACTTGAATGGTTCTTTTAGGCTGACCATCAGTCTGAGGGTGAAAAACTGTATTGAAATATAGATTTGTGCCCAAACTTCCTTGAATGTTTTTCCACAGCTTAGAAGTAAATTGACCATCTCTATATGAGATAATAACTTTTGAAATGACATGTAATCTGACAATCTCTTTTACATACAAGCGTGCCAATTTGTCTATTGAATAGTTTGCTTAATAGGCAAAAAGTGAGCCGATTTTGTTAGTATATCAATAATCACCCAAATGCTATCATTGTCCCTGTCTAGATCTAAGAAATCCAATAACAAAATCCATTGCAATGTCTTCCCATTTTCACTCAGGGATAAATAATGATTGCAGTAAGCCACTAGGTCGCTGATGTTCCGCTTTCACAATTTGACATGCTTCATACTTAGCTGCATATTCTACAATGTCCCTCTTCATACCTGCCCACTAAAATATTAGTTTCAAGTATTTATACATCTTGGTACTGCCTGGATGAATTGTATAACCATAATGATGAGCTTCTTTCAAAATTTTCTTTTTTAAATCCAGATCGTTGGGTATCCACAACTGGAATTTGTGCCTAATGATTCCATCAACAACAACAGAAAGATCGAGTCTTTTCCCTGACTGGACCTACTCCATCAATTTTGAAAATTCACTACTAAGCTTTTGAGCTTCTTTGATACAATCTGTTAAAGTGGGCTTTATTATCATCTGATGCAAATATTCCGTATTTTTGAAATCCAGATCAATGGGTATCCACAACTGGAATTTGTGCCTAATGATTCCATCAACAACAACATAAAGATCGAATCTTTTTCCTGACTGGACCTGCTCCATCAATTTTGAAAATTCACTACTGCGCTTTTGAGCTTCTTTGATACGATCTGTTAGAGTGGGCTTTATTATCATCTGATGCAAATATTCTGCATTTTTTAAATCTCTAATCTCTAATTGCAGATTGTTCATTTCTTTAATCAGTTGAACCTCTTGAGTAATCATCCAGTTCATCATTCCTATAGACTTGCAACTCAAAATATCAGCTACAATATTAGCTTTTTCTAGACAATATTGAATATCCAAATCATAATATTTAATGCGTTCAAACTATCTTCTTTGTCGCAAGTTTAATTCTTTTTGTGAAAATATGTATTTTGGCTCTGATGATAAATGAAAATTTAACATCTTATCCCATACAAGTAATGCATTTAAATCTTCAAAGCAAATACTACTGCAGCTAACTCTAAATCATGAGTGGGATAATTTCTTTCATGGGGCTTCAACTGTCGAGATGCATAAGCAATCACCTTTCTGTTTTGCATTAGGACACATCCCAAACCTTTCAAAGATGCATCACTATAGATCTGAAATTCTTTTGTTCCTGAGGGAAGTGTTAATACTGGTGTTGTGGTCAGATACTCTTTTAATGCATGAAAACTTTTCTAACATTCAGTCGTCCATTCAAATTTGACCCTCTATAGTCAAAGTAGAGTGCAATAGAGAAGGAGAATTTGAACATACATTCTTCTTACTTACCCCCATACTGAAGATAAGAAAAAAAAAATAGTCTATTCAAACTATCCCAAAACAACCAATCATAACACATCAAGATATTTAGAATAGGAAGCATATATAATATACCTCAAATAAAATACACTTCTTATGAAACAAAGCTTTATTAAAACTTTTAAAATTTACTTACGTACACAAAAGTCTTTATACAGCTTACACTTAAATCTCTATGCACACTCAAAAAGTATGTACATCAAAAGAAAGATAGTCATCCCTCTTAATGCCCTATGAGTTTCTTCTCTTTTCATGTAGTACAACCAATGCCAATGAGTTAGAGCTCAATGAAATACACAAACAATGTATAAAAAAATAAATAATAACATTGTCAACAATTTATTCAAAATATAAGAATAACATTGTTAGAACAATTTGGAAATGCCATACTAATACAAAAACAACAAAAACAACATCAAGCCTTTTTCCCACTATGTGGGGTCGGCTACATGAATCCTTTTTTTCCATTGTGTTATATTAAAAGTAAAATTCTCGTTTAAATCAAAAGGTCATTTATAATATTTTCTAACCAAGTCTTTTTGGGTCTACCTCTACCTTTCTTAACATAGCTCAATTCTAATACATCTACTTTCCTAAATCCTAACCGGGTCATCGGAAGGCCGCCATTTTATGTGACCAAACCATCTAAGACGACTCTCTCTAATCTTACCTTCTACTGGAGCTACTCTAACCTTTTCACGTATATGCTCATTTCGTATCCTATCTCTAAGGGTAAAAGCTATTGATCCACTCATCCACCTAAGAATCCTTATCTTTGCCACACTTAACTTACTATTATGCTTCTCTTTTAATGACCAACATTCGGCACCATAAAGCATTGCAGGCCTCACCACCATCTTATAGAACTTTCCCTTAAGTTTGAGGGGTACTTTTTTTTCACACAAGCCTGTTGCATTCCTCCACTTCAACCATCCAACTTGAATTCTGCTGATAATATCCCCATCTATTTTACCATCACTCTGAATAATAGATCTAAGATATCTAAAATGTGTACTTTTATTAATAACTTGATCGCCCAAAGTCACAATCCCCTCACTAGGTCTATTACTACTAAAATTACACTCCATATATTCTGTTTTAGATCTACTCAAGAAAAAACCTTTACACTCTAAGATTGACCACCATAATTCAAGTTTACATTCAACTCTCTCTTTAGTCTTATCAACAAGAAGAATATCATTAGCAAAAAACATACACCAAGGTACATCCTCTTGTAAATGTTTAGTGAGAACATTCATTTTGCCAACTATTCAATACTTTTAAATAAGTTATATGGTGGCTATAAACTTTTGCACATTTTAAGCTTTACAATTCAAGATTGGGTCTAGCTTTCCAACTTTTAGAATGGAAGCCGTTCTCTTATTCAGGGTTTAGTCCAATTTTCCCCAACTTCTAAAATTGAGAGAGCGTGTAGGCTTACGTCATCGAGTTTTTCGCCGTTACTTGTGCGGGCTTATCCCTCATATATAACTTATTTCACTTTCAATATAGTCATCCATTTTAGCCACAGTGACATATGCTTGGATGACATAGTTGCATTTTAGCTGCCATTTTGCTACCCATTGACTTCCCTTTAGTTTCCCTTTAGCTGCACTTTAGCCACCCTTTTGCTGCCCTTTAACTGCTCTTTAGCTGTCTTTTAGCTGTGCTTTAGCTGCCCTTTTGCTGCCATTTAGCTGCACTTTTGCAGTGCTTTTGCTGCCATTTAGCTACATTTTAGCTGCCATTTTGTTGCCCTTTAGTTGCGTTTTAGCTGCCATTTTGCTACCCTTTTTGATGCTGCGTTTTAGCTTCCCTTTTGCTGTCCTTTAGCTACGCTTTTGCTGCTGCCCTTTAGCTATGTTTTAGCTGCCATTTTGTTGCCATTTTTATTCATTCATTAGTTTATGAATATTTATTATTTTTTTTTATGAAATTATTAATATTGATAAAGATTACTCCTTGTATAAATATTTTCATACATATTTGTCTATGTTCATACAAAATAAATTAAGATAAACTGAAATACAAGCAGTCATAAGCATAATAAAATGAAATGCAATAATAAAACATTTATTAATTCTTATAACCTCGTTTGGGTATCTCACCTTGCTAGGAATTTGTTCTCCTAGACTTTGTCTTTCTTTCCTCTTATATACAATCCCAATTGCACTCTTTCTCATTTCATAAATTCATTTTCCTTTCCTTCTAAGTCTTCTTCTTTAATGTTTTATGCTACCACGTCAGCCTTAACCTGTTTTTAACTACCATCAGCAAACAATAGTACTTCCCTTATTATTTTTTGAATTTGCAGCAATTAAAAGCAGTAACCCTTCTTAGATTAAACAATAAACTGCCCATGATTTTATCCAAATAAAGTTTTCAAACACTAACTAAAGCATTTGCCAAATTTACCTTACCTTTAATTTGCTGAAAAAAATTATGGAGTTCTTCCCATAGCATTTCGTGGCCTGCAGCTCCTTTGCACACTAAGCCAGTTGATGAAAAATGGGAGAAGATTACTAATGTTGCATAACTGAGGGAAATTTCAGCTCACTACAGGATTAATGCCTTTTATTCGGATCACTTTATATTATAATCCCTAGTGCTTTTCTCACTACAGGTTTGCAAAAAAATTTCAGCCGTGGGATCTAATCCAGCCAATGCATGGCTTAGTTAGTGGAGTGTAGAAGCTCTAGTGGAACTAAAGAACTGTGACATATGTAACAGTTATTCTTATACTAGTTATGCATATACAATTAACTTCATAAGTAACATATGCTTTAATTAATATATAAAAACAATTTATACTTGCCTTTACTTGAATATTTTGGGTATTATAATCCACCACTCCTTGTTTAAATTTCGTCCTCAAAATTTTAGTTTCTTAGTGGTTATCAAACAAATGAGGGTATATCAGTTTAATGTCTTCCTCTCTTTCCTAGGACATCAAAATGGGATGACAGGTTGGGTGAGTCGGAAGGCCTTGTTAGGATATCATATGTGGGCTCCAAAAATTTGAGCTTTTGGGCCTCCATCTCTCTGCGTTATATTCATGGAGAGTTTTAACGGATTAAATTCCAGGAGATTTTCAAAGCGAAAAATAGACACTACTTAGAGATTTCATCCTCTTAGCGAGGACTTAAAAATTTGAGTTCTAGTTTCATATAGGCGCAAACCCCTATAATTAATCACCCCTCCCAATAACAAGAGAAAACTTTCGATTAAGGCTAGTCGATGAAGGGATACATAATATCTAGAATTCAAAATTTATCACCTATCACTTAAAGCGGATGGTGGGAGAAATGATGATGAGCTTGATCAAGATCTCATGGTTCCGTCGTCTTATGTCATTATGGTCTCTAGTTTACTTAGTCAGAGGAGGTAGTCGAGCCGACTTGACCTAAGGATCCTTGTCGGCAGCCATGGGTTGCTTCATACAAGGGTATCTTGTGGACATGAGGTAAATGTTTGTCTAAGGGACGAATTCAAGTCGACCATAGCTAACAAATGGCTTTGTGCCCTATCAATTATACCATATAACTTATTACTTAATAGTAAGTTGTCATTGGGGAAAATACGAGCCTTTAGCTATGATCGTAATATAGTGGAGTTGTTCGACTAAGCCACTAGGTCAGAGGGTCACGATCATAATCGTTATCACATGGAGTCGTCCTGACCAAGCCACAGATCATTCGTGGAGCTGTCTGGCCAAACCACCAATTAGAGGACCAGTCATAACTATACCACGTAGAGATGTCTATCCAAGCTACGAGTTTTATGGAGCTATCTGGCCAAGCCATCGGTTAGAGGACAACTGTTATATCCTTGCATAAAATTATTTGATAATGAATTTGAGTGATATTATCAATTGGATATTTGCTCTTAATAAGCTAAAGTTATTCTGGACTTCATCACTGTCGCCAAATGGTTGTGGAGGGTAGATGTGTTTTGTTTTAATTTATTAGATAATTAAATTTCAATTTTAAATATTAATATTACTAATATATGAAGAGCTTTAGAATTTGGAAGATCTTTGAGAATTGACCATTCTGGTTAAACTTTATATTCAACATTGTCATCATCGGAATGTTTTGTTATTTGCGATGTAGAGAGCATAGTTTTTAATGATTTAGATAATATATTAAATACTAAGGTGGGATAAAGATATATGTATAAATTAGCCAAACAAAGAGATATGAGTAATAATGATTTAGTTCAAGTGAAGTGTATTAAGGATGAATATCAAAAAGTACTTTTCTTAGAAGATGATATTCAACAAATGTAGATGAGATATTTTGCTAAACGTTTTAATGAAGAATGAGAAAATATGGTTGACTTTAGTGACTTTAGCACCATAAATGAATAAAAAAAATATGTTTTTTATCAGCGTGTTAGTAAAATCGAAATTAGAGAGGCTTTAAAGAAAACGAAGTGTGGAGAAGCTGTTGGACTGATGATATTCCAATAGAGATGTGGTAAGGCTTAGGAGATGAGGGAATTTCTTGGCTTACTGAACTTTTTAATGCTATTTTAAAGACTAAAATGATGCCAGATGAGTGGACAATGAGTTTGTTAATTCTTATTTTTAAGAATAAAGGTGATGCATAGGAATGTATGAATTATAGAGGAATTAAGTTAATGTGTTATACTTTAAAACTATGGGAGCAAGTTATGGAGTGTAGGTTACGGTGTGCTACTAATGTTTCTGAAAATAAATTTGGATTCATGTCGGATAGGTCTACCATGGAAGCCATACATTTATTGAGAGGTTTGATGGAGAAATATAGAGAGAATAAGGAGGATCTATATATGATATTTATTGATTTAGAGAAAGCATATGATAAAGTTCTAAGAGAAGTGCTATGGAGAGTTCTTGAAAAGAAATGAGTTAATAATGCTTATATTCAAATCATTAAATATGTGTATGCAAGAGTTATTAATTGTGTTCAAACAAAAGATGGTTTGACCAAATATTTTCTTATTTCGGTTGGATTACATCAAGGATCAGCCTTAAGCCCATATCTTTTTGCTTTAGTCATGGATGTTCTCACTAGACATTTGCAAGAGGATATACTTTGGTGTATACTTTTTGCTGATGATATTCTTCTTGTTAATAGGACTAAAGATGGAGTTGAAGGTAAACTTGAATTATGGAAGTTAACCTTTGAGTCCAAAGGTTTTCGCTTGAGTAGATCTAAAACTGAATAAATGGAGTGTAATTTTAGTAGCAATAGACTTACTGAGGGATTGTGACTTTGGGCGATCAAGTCATTAATAAGAGTACACATTTTAGATATCTTGGATCTATTGTTCAGAGTGATGGTGAAATAGGTGGGATATTATCAGCAGAATTCAAGTTGGATTGTTGAAGTGGAGGAATACATCGGGCTGTTGTGCGATAAAAGTCCCCTCAAACTTAAGGGAAAATTCTTAAAATGGTGGGAGACCTGCAATACTTTATGGTGTCGAATGTTGGCCATTAAAAAGAGAATACTAAGTTAAGTGTTGTAAGAGATGACTGTGGGCTCCAAAATTCGGCCCGGCCTCCGCTCGCTTTTTCTTTTTATCCGGCGAGGGAGTTTTAACAAATAAGTTCCGAGGTAAATTTTGGAAGGCAGATGGGTTTGTAGATAAGACTATACTAGGCCAGGGAATTTCACCCTCATTTTTGTGAGGACTTTATAATCTGAGTTCTAGTTTCCTATAGGCGCAGAGCCCCTATAGTTATTAACCCCTCCCGATCACAAAGAGAGAACTTTCGATTAAGGCTAGTCGTCAATCAGATACGTAGAGATACGTGTTATCTGACATATAGTAGCAGCATAGATATTTGGATTTGAAAAGTTTGGATGTTAGGAAATTTGAAGGTTGAAAGATTTGATATTTAAAATTTAAATTCATTTTCACTTAAAGCGGATGGTGGGGGAATGGATTGATAGATTCCCGATCACAGATCCCTATGGTTCGTCATCCCGGGCCATCGTGGTCCCTGGTCTACTTAGTCAGGGAGGTAGTCGACCCAACCTGAACAGAAGGATCCTTGTCGGCAGCCATGGGTTGCCTTTCGTTCCAAGGGACCTTGTATGACCTGGGGTGGATATTTGGCCTAGGGGATAAATTTAAATCCACCTCTTAAAGCTAACAGAGGGGCTTTTTGTGCCCTATTGATTCTATCCTATTGATTCATATCTCTTGGATTTGTTGCCAATAAGGAACGTAACGGCACTGGCCATAACCGGTATTTCATGGTGCCATTTGGCGGCAAAACCACTCAGTTCAGAGGCCCGGGTCATAATCTGTTTATTCTCTGCGGTGCCATTTGGTGGCGAACCGCCGGTCAGAGGACACGCTACCACGTCCTTACTGGCAGGAGACTGTTTTGAAACGTATGGATCATTAGTGATATTTTTGAGCTAGGTATCCATTTTGGCTCTTTGTAGCT